>NC_092213.1:2347455-2370603 GCF_043381705.1 Parasteatoda tepidariorum
TATTAATTTGTATAGAAACTTTACTACTAATTTTTTAGTTTCTTGAGGACGCTGGTCAGCTTACCAATACAAATAGTTTTTTTTAAATGAAATACACGTGTACGGAATTTCTCAGTGGATATGTTTTAAAATTTCAGAACGGCATCCTAAGAAATAAAATCCTTTCTGGTGTTGACGAAAATTTGATACTACACTTTAATGCAGTTAAAAGACACTGTTGACAACTGAGGCTCTACCTACTTCAGGCTGTTGCGAATAATTTTTTTTAGTGATAAAGGACAAAAGAATAATTTTTTAAAACAAACATTTCTTTAGAAAAAAAAGAATTATTAGAATTTGAGCATTCGCTTATATGACCTTATATGCATCTGTTTAAATTGCATGTGTTTAGTATTGAACAAAATTCTTTAAATTTGAGTGCATTTAAATATAAATAAATCACCCTTGTTACTACTAGAAAAAATATTTTCTGAAACTACGTATTAGTTAGAATCTCTGATTACACTCCTCAAGAATGTGTAAGAGCCCATAACAGGTGTGGTTCACAGATATAGATTTTATATAAGATTTTATGTAAACGGAAAGATATAAAATAGACCTTCTCGGTGTCAATGAAAGCGGAGACACTCAAAAAATGGAAAGTCTATTATTTTCTCTGGACATCCACTGTAAGGTTCTTGCACTCCAAAGCTGTTACAACGTCTTTGATCTGAGAGAATAATTCGATCTAGATTCAGTGGAAAACAGAAAAATATTTCAATTATTAATGTGTGTGCACCTACTAATGACAGTAACGAAGTAGGGAAACAAACGTTCTATAGTGATTTACTGAATGATAGCATTCATTTAAAAGACATATGGATGGTTATTGGAGACCTGAATACTGGATTAGAGAACTACGGAATTGAGTGTACATGGACTTGGAAGCATGAATGAAAATGGGGAGCTTTTTTTTAATCGATTTTTGTATCACTAACAATTTATGTATGCATTGGAAGAACAATGTTTCAACAATAAATATCTATAAAGCCACTTGGAAAACTGTAATCAAAGCTTTAATTGGCCTGTTTACCCAAAACATGAAGAGCGCAGTGTGACCTAATGACTAGCTGCTGATTAAACTACCAAAAAAAGGTGATTGGATGCTGGAGTGGAATCACTTTGTTAATTGTAGGTAACAAAATTTTCACTAGAATAGTGCTGAAAAGAATGAAAAATGCAATTTACAAAAATCTGGGACCAGAATTCAGAGATAATAGATCATGTGTCGACAACATTAAGGATTATAGTCGAACACTCTATTGAATGGCAATCAACACTATACTTAAATTTCATTGAAAAGGCTTTCGAAAGTTTACACAAAGAAACACTCTGGAAGCTGATACTATAGAATTCACGAATGTTTTGTAAACATTAAATGAAAATTACAATACATGAATTATCCATGCCGGCCAACAATCAGAATCCTTCAAGGTTAATTCCGGTGTTAGACAGTGCTGTATACTTTCTCCAACAATCTTTTTAATTGCTATTGACTGGATTATGCAGAGAGTATCACAGAATAAAAGGGGTGTATGATGGAACCTTGCTGAATATCTTTCTGATTTTAATTTTGCAGATGATTTATATTAACTGATCTGCACTCTTCAACTCATGCAAACAAACGCAAGCGTTTTAAACGTAAAGGCAAAATAAAATGGAACTTATTATCAACCAAAATAAAACTAAAGTTTTGAAAATTAATCCTAAACATTTAAATGCCATATTCTTAGAAGATAATAAACTAGAAGAGCTTTGAAGTACAATTCACAATAAAGGAGGAACTGATAAAGATTTAAGAAAGCCTCTATTCTCAATAAATTCTGGAAAAACAAAAAACATAACAACAAAAATTAATACTAATACTAAATCTGTTCTACTATATGGATCTGCGAGACACTGCAATAAAAATGACATGAAAAAATTTCAAGCATTTCCTTAGAATTTTTCCTATCAAGTGGTTCCATAAAATTTGTAATACAGAAATCCTTAGAAAAGCAAAACAGAAACCGATTGATCCGGAAATTAAAAGAAATGGATGGGTCATGCTCTACTTAAACCTGAAAAATGTAAAGTAAAAAAAGTTTTTGATTGGAACGATCAGGGCAATAGAAAAGGACTTAAAAATGCTTGGGCGATTGTGAACAAATTGAAAACAATAGGAAAGACATGGAGAGAGGCAAAATATCTGGCCATAAATAGAGTGAGATGGAAAGAACTATGATAGAAGCCCTATACTCCAATTCGGAGTGAAGAGGAATATGTATGTCTGTAATTTATTTGTTGTTGCATGTCTGTAACGCTTTTAAAAATATCTCCAAAGTGATTATATGCAGAGTTAACAGGTTTTATAGGATATTTAAATATATATTTAAATGTAGTGGTGGGGACAATCATTCCAAATTACACTTATTAAATCAGTAATAAAATGTTAAATCGTAAAATTTACCAGCACTCGAATTATTCAAATGAAAATGCTCCGGTAGGGTATAAGTCACATATTTTTTACTTTTTCACTGTTATAGTTTTTTTTTCCATTTTTTTTTTTTGTTCAATTTGTTTGTATGTTTGTTTATTGATAACACATATTTGTATGAGCATTAAAATCAACACAATAGCTTAAATACAAAAAATATTCTTTTAAAAAACAAGCACATTTTTAGTATTATATTCGCACCAATTCGCTCAAACAGTTGTTATTTTGTCAATTTCATTTAATTTTTTGTAACGATTAGAAAACGATTACAGTACCGAATTTCAGTTATCGCACAAAATTTGTATAAAATTGACAAAATGACAATCCGAACGAATTAGTGCGAATATATAAGTAAAAATTTGCTTGTTTTTAAAACGAATAGTTTTTGCATTGAAGATGTTAAGTTAATTCTAATGCGCATGAAAATATGTGCTGTTGATAAACGAATGCACCAAAAATGAATAAGTAAATTTAAAAAAAACTGTATCAGTAAAAAAGTTCTAAAAAATGTGATTAAATGCATCGTAAAATAGTGTTAGTTTTTTCTCAAACATAAAATAGGTGGCAACTACTTTTTTACTTGTAAGTATTATGAAACATCTGAAATGCGTTGAATTCCTCTACTACTGATTTGCAGAGACATTGGCATATTTTCTTTATAAATACAAAAAGAAAAAAAAAGAAAAAAAACGAAAAAAAAACACTTAAACTGTAGGGGAAAACATTATGCAGACACTGAATTACACTTTCGAAGATAGGGATAAATGACGGGAATAGGGATAAATGATAGAAATAACAATAAATATTGGAAACTTTTCCAAAAAGTATTGATTTTAAACATTCCTTTACTTTTTTTGTAAGAAGAAAAATAATATGGGGGGGGGATTGAATAACATCCCTGTTACGGCATTTGTTCTAATTCACTGCTACTTTTTTATTGATATTATTGTATTTTTGATGGCAACATATTCTTTTCTTGTGGTGTAAAATTGAATCAATTGTTGTTCATGATGAGAAATATCGACTTTTCTAGAAGTAGATGCTGCATATTATGAAAAAAGAACTCAAATGCAATTATTGTGATCAAAAGTTTTAAATTTGTATTTTTCAGAACAAAATTGACTCACAATATTTAACTTATTTTTAGGATTTTCAGTCATTAAATAATTATGTAAAATATTGCATTTTGATTAAAGGAATTCTGCCAAAATAATCACTCGACACAGTTGCGATAATTGAAAACCATTTAAACAGATTTAAAAAATAAATATTTTTACACGGTGCTCTATAATGACTGCCCATGTAAATCCCTGTAAAAATGAAGGGGAAAACATAACACATTAAGAATCTCAAATTAATATTTAAGCTAGAAAGATACAAAAGCTGTCGAATCAAAATTGAAAATATCAAAGGAAATTTGATCGCTTGGGGAGAATCGGAGTTGTTCCGAATAATCACCTTTATCTTATATTCAGGGAGGAAAACATAAAAAGGTCAATGAAACCAAAAAAACCTTTTGATAGAAAAGTGGGGTGAAATTATGAAAACAAATTCGGAGATGCTTCGAATAAACACCTTTTAACTTCTCTAATCTTAAAGAGGGAACTATACAAACACGTTACTAAAATTAACCGTGAGGAAAGAGGGATAAAAATGTCAAAAATAATTCGATTATCCGGTGAAATACAGAGTTGTTCGGGTTCATATTTGTCGTGGTTAATCTGAATAATCTCCATTTATTATTTACCCATTAATTTCCGGACAGTCAAACAGCAAGGGCAGTCCTATTGATACTAGTATTTGTCTCTATCCATGCCAAAAATGGGTAACATTACTTTTTTTCAGCCAAATATTCATTTGTCTTTCGTAGACTCTTTAAACGTCAGAACTTACTGATATCAGGTTTCAGGAATTTTTTTTTTTTTTTTTTTTTTTTTTTGCATGCCAAATCAAATGCAATAAAAAAAATAATATATTCAGAAAAAGAACTTTTTCGCATCGAAATAAGCATACTTCGCTGCGTTTACAATCAAATGTCATAGATAATTTAAGACATTTCATTGAGAAACTCCCGTAACACTTTAAAGAATGAAAATCTTACCAATCATTTAGAAGTTATAAGGGTGGTTTTTTCTTCTTTTTTTCTGCTGACTGGTACATCTGTTGCGTTAACAATAATATTGGATTAAATTAACAACTTGATGCTATAATATCCATGCAAAACATTTTTAATTTGAAATTTTATAAAATATTACAAGTATTGTTATTTTGTCAATTAATTAGACTCAGCGATATATTTCCAGTTATAATAATCTATGAGAAAGGAAACCCACCTTTACGCACATGACTGTTGCATTATGCAAACTGAATACATTTTCGGGAAGTTTTGTACACTTCAAGAAAAATGAATTTTTCAATTTTTTTTCTCAATTCAGTTATTCGGTTTTATGTGTGGTCTAATAAAACTATGTGTGGTCGGTCTATCCATGAAACACTTTGTGCTGGAGCAAATTATGATGAGAAAAAGTTGAGGTTAAAATTTAGAACTTAGTGACAAGCAAGGATTCGGTTCACAGTACACGAAGTTTTTAATATAGAAATTCTTATTTGTACGTCCTTAAACTTTAAAGGACTTAGTTTATCAGGTCTAAGTTTGTACATACTAAATTTTGTCAAAATTGGAAATGTTAAATTGTGTAGAATGACTTAATCACACGCATTCGTTCATATAACTACAGTTGTATTCATTAAGTCAGAATGAAGGCACAGGATGTAGAACAAAATAATCACCGTGCTTTTTCTTTAAAACAGATAACTTGCCACCCACCTCATTCAAACCCGCCGACACGTGTCATTCACACTTGTTAAGCCGCTGGCAACGCTCCAATACTGGGCCATCAGATAGCCTCGGATAAAAGGCGATCTTCTTAATGTATAACGTGGCAGATTTTTATTTCTCCGGAAATTAAGAGATGATAGATACAGGCAGAGACACGGGAGAGGGATAGTGGGGGGAAACGAAATCGTTTTATGTTAATTGCCCGCCGGAAATAAAATTTTTGGGTGGCAGTCGACAGAAAAGCGTGAAAGAAGCTCAACCTTAGATATCGTTTTGAGATGGTAGAAATTCTCGTCTGCGAAAAATGATTTATGAGAAAAGTGACGTAATCTTGGAGTGAAAAAATGGAAGTACGCGAAGTGTAACTTAGTTATTTATTTTGATATCTCTTTTTTCGTTTCAGAAACTTATTTCCATTTTTTTTTTTTTTTTGGCTCCAAGTATGATAGATTTTTAATTCTCATTTTAAATGTTAGGCTTTGGAGTTTTAATATCATTTTATCTATATTCCTTCCTTTTTTTTTAATTTAATGGAAACACCAATCAATGTTCGCATATTTTTAGATTAGTTTACATTACAGCATTGCTTCATTAAGAGATATTTTGTACTATTGCTTTATTTAAGAATATTTTGAAGCATTGTTTTACCTAGGGATATTTTGCAGTACTACTAGCATATTCAATGACATATTTTATCATTGTTTCACAAAGAGGTATTTTGCAGAATCGTTTTATTCAGGGATATTTTGCAGAACTGCCTTACTTAGGGATATTTGACAAAATATTTTTTACTTAGGAATAGTCTGAAGCCCTCATCATCTCGGAATTGTTTATACTATTTTTATCACACTGAAAATATTTCTTGACTGAGAACCATCTTGCACGCGAGTCATTAAAGAATACTTTTCTCATCACTAGTTAACTTTTCGAGAATTAAAGAGAATGAAACAACATATCGGTCGCTTTATTACAGGGGTGCCACAGGTGACTAAAAATGTAAGATCTCAATTCATTATTTAATTTAGTTCATTATTTCAATCGTTACTACCACCATGATATGCATTGTTCATTATTCATATTCCATGCGAAAAAATTCTTTATAATCACCTTCAATAGTAAACTGTAAGAAATATTATGCTGCCCAAAAATTTAATTTCTTTTAATCGATTTTTGCTTTTTATGAATCACTACTTTATTATAATTTTCTCCGCCTTCCCGGATATTGGAATGAATAGTTCGGTGTTATAATGATAGGGTGCCTATGAAGCGGGAATCGGTCGTTATAACGGAAGGGTGGCGTTAAAGGACTGTACATTATTGAAAGCCTCAGAACTGAAATAACGATTCCTGATGTGTAGTGGTGGGGGAAAATAACTTCAAAATTAAATTTACGAAACAAAGAATCATGCATTAAAGAGAGATGGAGAAATATAATCTTGGTTTTTTCATTCCATTTGTAGTCTCGCCACTATTTTTAAACTATTCAAAGGCTTTTGTTACAGTTGAATTTTTTAACAAGTTGTCAAAGTGAACCGAAAATCAGCAAGTTTTCTACCGTTTTTCAAAATATTTTGTAGAATTCGCAGCGGTTGGCATCTTTGATTAAAACATAAATCTTACTACCTCTGGAAGAAATTTTTCCACCAATCGTAGAGAGGTGAGAGCCATGTGTTTGTCATACGTATGTAATAGGTGTCTATCTTTCATTATATTTTTTACTTGAATATTTAGTAGTATTCTCAAAATGTTTCTCTCTTTTACGAAATGGGTTGCCCGCTAAACTAAAAAGGCTGGGAATCGCTATTTATAAAAATAATAATGATCACAACAGATCGAATAGGCTTTTGAAAGATAAAAGCGGAAAAAATTGAAAGAACACGAAGAAAAAAAACATATTTAATGAAGATAATTTAGTTTCCTATAACACTTCGGAAACAAATCAAAAAAATACTCTTCCCGAATTTTAACTCGTGTCTTCATAATTTTAATACGCGCTGTATTGAATGATATTGACTCGAGTTGTTGAGTTAGTATTTGAAATGTTCGACTCAGAGAGCTCGGATTCTAGAAAATTTTTATTGAATGCTAAGAGGATATTATGACCCTATAAAAATACTCATTTTCAAATAATATATTTTTAGATATTATTGTTGTTAAAAGTTATTTTTCTTTAAAATCTTACTCTATATTCAAATATAAAAGTTGAGGAACTAAAGTTGGGAAGGAGAGAAAAAATAGGCAAAGTAATGAGCAGACGTATGACATATGAAACTCTCGGGAAACCCATATTTCAAGCGAACTCAATCTGAACATTTTCAGACGAAGAGAATTTTTTTTTAAACTTTAATCGAAATCTAAGAAGTTGACCTCACCTTTCTTTAGGCAGGGTTGCCACGGGCGACTCAAAATGTAAGATGTGGTGACTCATAAGACTCAAAACTTTATGAAAAGAGAGATGAGCCACTTTTTATAGCAAGTTTTTTTTTAAAGTTTGCTATTAAAAGTGAAGAAATGTTTTTGCTTTACCTATGAATCATTTGAAATGTGAGTCATAATGGTAGTTACGATTGAATAATTAAAGAGATTGTGATAAAATAAAAATGAACCGAGTTTCGACATTTTTAGTCGTCCGTGGCATATGTAGTTGTGGAAGAGATTCTCTAAATTCTAGTTTGTTGAAATAATATTACATTACTGTGATGCCACAATAGGAATTACACATTTCTCAGCTTTTAAAATTTCTATCATTTCTTAAATTTATTTTTTTTTAATCATTCTTAATAGAATTTTAATTAAATTAAACCAATTACTTAATTTTCATGATATCTTTACAGAAATTCTTGATGTTAATTCTCTTGATCTCTTTCTTTATTTTTAAGTATGGCCATGTTCTCTAAATAATGAATCAATTTCTCTCAAATGAATTTGTTCGTTTTTCTGGGATAAATGTCCCTTCTTCATAACAAAATTAAAATGTATCTCACAGGACCAAAACATTCTTAATACTAAAATGATGCTTTCTCCACTAACCTCTAAGTTGGAATAACCATCCCCATCATAATTACCATTACCACTAGATTACCATAATTGCCATTACCACTAGAAGAATTTTTTCTGAAACTATAGAAAGTAGTCGGAGGGCATGCAAATTTTGGATGAGAGAAATGTATCGAGATATTTAAATCAGTCAACTTTATTCCTAAAATTAATAGAAATAAAAAACCTTTTTAAGTGCACAAGGGGATAGGGAATACTCTGGAACTATCGAAATGAGAGAGAGCGAGAGAGAGAGAGAGAGGGGGGGGGACAGTCCGGGTTCCAATCCCAGCGATGGCGGGTCGATACGAATTCCGCACCAGGCTCGCACCGACCACAGTGGTGCTGATGTAAAATATCCTCAGTGGCTCAAGCTAACGGTGGAAGGTTTTCTTGATTTTCCCCTTCATGCAACGCAAATGCTGGTTAGTTCCATCAAAAAGTCCTCCACAAAGGCAAATTTCTCCCAATGCTTGATTCAGTAGTCCTTTCCGGATTGGGTTCAAAATGACAAGGTTACGGAGCTGAGTCCGTAAACCCAAAAACTGGGTCGGCTGCTCAACGATATAATATAAAAATGATGTATAGAATGGATTTGTTCGTCATTGTAATTTATTTCTTAACTACACTAAATAAGTTTGCTTTTGTAATTCAATATATCAATGTTTTGTTTTCAATATACCAATTAAACATATAGGCTCTAAAAAGTTCATATGTGATAAATAAACTACACTATTTTTTGAATAATATTTTCGTTCGCATGCAATTTATAATGATCAGAACATTTCTGATTAGAAAGCACTTCGGCTACCACTCTTTACTTTTCCTGGGAAGAAAATCGAAATAAGTATTTACTTCTGTTGTGAATGATTTTAAATTATCAGCTATAATTATTATGTAATGAAATAATATTATATTAGTATGTTTCAGTTTTTAAAAAGGGGTGTAATAATGCCTTTTTAATTTAAAAAAATTTTTTTTTAGCATGTTCTCTTAATTGAATGCTGTGAGCTTATAAATTAGCTCAGTATAAGGAATCTAATCTATCGGTACAAACCATCAAAGAAAAACGTAATTAGAAATTTAATTAACCTAGGACTCATCAAGATTTTGATTCATGACCAGCAGCAGTTAACTGCTTCAGATTTTTTAAAGGACATAAAAAAAAGTAGTTTGTGTTCGCATTCACTCTTTCATTTAATGAGCTTTGCATCATCGCTGAAATTCATTATAACCCTGATTTTTGACATAGAGGTATTCTGAAATAAAAAAAAGGACTCGAGTTCTAGGTGGTGTTAATTATTTCAGCGCTCCATTTAATTATTCTTTTTTTTTTTCGATCTTGCATCTCATAAGCGAAAAACAAAGTATTTATCGTTAAAAACTTGTTTTAATAAAGTTTGGTTTAATGTTTTTTTTCGGGCATTATTTTTACGTTTTTTAATTCAAAAATATTTGTAAATACGTCTAATGTTATGAAATGAAGAAATAATTAAATAAACAAATAATCGAATAAAAATAGATACTGAAAAGTTTTCAAAAGACTCGTGTCGGCAGCTCTTCGGATAATCTGAGTCTACAAATGGCCGGTGTCATTTGATTGGCTTATTCAATGACATTTGTACCTCTAAATTGTGAAGGGAAAAAAACTGTTAGTCAACTCCTCTCTTCAGATGAAAAAAAGAATATTTTATGAAAGCTTTATTTGCAGTCTAGACAAAGACATGTATGCATTCTTAGTAAGACTTGAACTCCTCCTTAAATCAAGCTAGATATGAAATAGTTTTAATGCCAGATTTTCTGCGCTGAGATACTTTGGGCGAAGAGCAATGTTCCAATCCAGCCAGCTGAAAACTAGTAAATGGTGACTGGTGCGCGTTAAATCTGTCGGGTCACTAAGACCTCCATGTTCCTATAACAAATTATACCTCTAGGGGTACTGAATTGGAGATTCACTGAATTCGAAATGACGATGTGGATGAAGAATATATGCATAAGTAGGTCCGCCCTATGAGCGGCTGTGGAGTTTGGTTGTGGCAGAAGTCGAATTCTTGGCCATAGATGGTGCAACTGGAAAACAAGAAAAGTCCCACCCTTTGCCTTAATGGCTTACGACAACAGCAGCGACTACATTTTCTGGAGAACAAACTGTCCTGCTCATCGCTATAAGCCCTGTAGGCGTGTAGCAAGATGTCAACAGTTTACAAAGTGCCTCATTTTACAATTAGCCTTAAGACATATATGGATAATTTACAGAAAATAATACATTATTGGGGAATAAATTTTAAAAAAAAAACATGAATGAAACCGAGAAAATTATGTTAAAAATTCACGCAAAATGTGAAAAGTTTATTTTTAATATAAGTCACGTGATTTTAAATTAATAATCCTTGTCTATTATTTATACTGTGTTGTTTACAAATAAACAAGAAGAGATACCAACTGCTCCGGATTCGATAACGAGGATTCTACAACGCCTCTTAATGAGGTGACCCAGGTTCGAATCCCAGAGGAAGTTGCTTCATACGAATTCTGAAACTGATACCATGACTGATATGAATTTGGTGTGAAGATACCCTGAAGTTGTTTTTACAATGTAGATAGTAAGCAACATATCTTGAAATCAAATTTACTAAACTGAACTTTGAACTAAGAACTAGCTCCCATATTAGTTAGAAATAGTGGTAAGCAAAAACTCTATAAATTGAATTTACTAAGCCAAGAATCATCCGTTGAAAGACTCGAAACTATTGATCCGCTGTCGGGAGGCATCTCTGCTATGGAAAGAGGTCCGAACCAATTTCAACCCTGAGGCACCATCAAACTGTCACACCACTCTAAAATAAAAACTTTTTATACCTTAACAATTAGTAGCCACAGTATTTTAAGAAAGCAAAGCAGATTACAGTAAACTACAAAGTTTACTCAACTATTCCAATATGCAATTGAAACGTTTAGTAATGGTTCATCCGTAACAAAGAAATTCATACAAGACCTCAAAATGGATCCCATATATTGCCCCACATTTTGTTAAGGCGTCCAAATGTGAACTTTCAACGAAATTGTTCTTTTCGAAAATTTGAGAGTCTCAACAAGACCCCTAGCAGACTGCGGTACCAAAATATGTCTGTTTATCACACAATTATCACCTTTTTCTCCTATTCAACTGTATAAGAGACATTCTTCATTTTATGACGAGACCCAAAAAACTTTACATTATTTATTACTACTTTATTTGTAATAGTGCAGGGAAATTAATATTATTTAAAATTACCAAACTGTTTTTACACATTTCTTGCATTTTCATGATGAATGAGGCAGAAGGATTCATAAATTCAATTCAGTTATTTTAAAAAATAATATAAAAAAATACTGAATTTGAACTGATTTTGTGCTTCTATTAGTTTAAACAGCACTTTAAAGCACTAAGGATAAAAAAAAAAAANATTATTTAAAATTACCAAACTGTTTTTACCCATTTCTTGCATTTTCATGATGAATGAGGCAGAAGGATTCATAAATTCAATTCAGTTATTTTAAAAAATAATATAAAAAAATACTGAATTTTAAATGATTTCGTGCTTCTATTAGTTTAAACAGCACTTTAAAGTACTAAGGATAAAAAAGAAAAAATTTGTATTGTAGTGATCCAAAATTCGGTGAATATATTTTTTTCTTTTTTTTTTTTTACTGGGGAAAAAATGTTCCCGAATAATTGGCAAAGAGCAAAATATTTTTCCCTCTAAGTAAAAAAAAGAGGTCAACAAAATAATACATTCTGCTATTTCCGAGTTTTCTCGGGATTGTAATTAATTGCGATAGGGTAACGGAAAACTACGACGGAGATAACACTGGAAAACTATTTTGTGTTGCATTTATACAAGCACTTATTCTTAATAATATTTTTAGTTTATTTTATTTTTTGGTTGAATGTACAAGTTTTTATAAAACGGTTATAGGTTTATATGCTGTACATATAAAGTTGTCTGCCCTTTTCAGAATAACACTGAAAATAAAAAACGTAAGACAATAACTCATCATAAACTAAAATACATTATCTTCTTTACACCATTCTCTACATATCAGAGAAGTGGAGACACTTAGTATTCAATCGAGTGAATTTTGACAAATTCTGGCACGCACTAAATTATTAAATTGCATAAAAACTGGTAGACTTTAGACTGAAATCTATGATAGATTTGAAATCATTGACGCAAAGATATCTTAGATTCGTTCAAAAATCTTATGTAACAGAACACCTGTCACCATCATTATCTGCGTTATCAAATCATTTTTTAAGTAATTTATTAAGTAGTAAAATTACTCATTACAACTAAAATAAGATTTTACACCTGTTTTTTCTACCATGCATAAGGATCATTAAAAAATCATTAATTGATTAAATGTTTAATTTTGTGTCCGATTACAATTTTCTCTCACCCAAATTTCGGATTTATTAACGCAACAGTAATTGGGTAGCCTCAACTTTAATAATGATGGAGCGAGCTTCGGAACACTTTTTACGCTCGTTAGAAGGTTTACGGATAACTGAAGTGTCGGATAATCGGGGCTCTATACAGAGTACTTCAAACTTCGACCAGCAAATTCAGAGAGTCGATAAAAGACAGAACAGAATGATTGTTAAGAGAGCATGCAGGTTAGGAATCTTACATTGTCACCGCTTTCTTAAATACTCAATCCACGTATTCCTAATCACCAATTGATGCCTAATGGACACAGTGGAAGATCTGATATCTCTTCGGCAGTCATTAAAATCACGACTCGCCTATACGGGAGTGTAATGACGTCAGTGGGTACTACGTCGAACAGTTCTGACAAAGCCTGAGGATCGAGCCTTTCAATGAGGGGAACCGGATTCGAATCCCAGCGATGGCTTTCGGATACGAATTCCGCACCTGGCTCACACCGACTACAGTGCTGACGTAAAATATCCTCAGTGGTAGAGGGATCATACGTTAGAGTCCCCTTGCCGTCAGGCTAACCGTGGGAGGTTTTTGTGAGTTTTCCCTCCATGTAGCGCAAATGCGGGTTAGTTATATCAAAAAGTCCTCCTCGAAGGTAAATTTTTCCCAATACTTGCTCCAGGAGTTCCCTTGTCTTCTAGATAGGGTTCAAAAGGACAAGGCTGCGGAGTTGAACATGAGTAGTAGTAAACTCAAAATTGGGTCGACTGTTCAACGACTGTTATAAAATAAAATATCCCTGGCAATAATGAATCAAACGAAATTCTTTTGAAGTTAGAAGTTTTTTTCTTTGTTGTTTTTCAGTGTGAAACGCTGAAATCTACGTCACCCTCTCAGAGTGCTTACCTTCTATAAATGACCTAATCTATAAACCATCTTCTATACACGACCTATGATAAATTTTCATCCATTTTATGTCTTTCATGCATTTTCCAATCAAAATTCTGAACACCCTATATACGAGGCCGAGATAACACTCATCGAAGGTTCTAAATAACCTTATCAATTCTTCCTTCCTAGTAAGATAAAAAGGTTTAACAGAAGAGAAAAGGAACATCTTTGTTCTTCCATTTAGAAATGACGAACACTGTCAGGAATTAAAAATTTACTTTTAACCATTGTCTTCTTTTGTTCTTGCACCATAAATCCTAATTATTTTCAGTTAAAATGCTGATGATGGGGTTTGAAGCAAGTCATAAAGAGAAAGGGGCGCCAATTGGCGATGCACCAAGTATGTTAACTCCATTATTTGCGACAGTGTGTAAATGTTTCCACTGTATTCCTTTTTGTTTGGAATCTCCAAACGAGAACGATTTTAACATTCTTCGAATGTGTAGACGAATTAAATCAGAAATTTATTTCTATATGTCCAGAAATCCCCAGAGAGATAAAACAATTTAAACTCCAGATAAAGTGCAGTTTTTTTTATTCCCTGATATAGGTTCTCCTCAGGTTGTGTTCATTTGTAAATGGAAGGGAAGATTTGAACCAAAGAATTGGGTCGATAAGGGTACTCAAATCCGTAAGAGGACGCTACACTACACGAGAATTTTTTATGGATCATTCAAAATTTAAAGTTTTGACTTCTGGTGAACCTAGAGTAAACCATGAAGTTTCAAACGCTGAAAACTATGTTTTCAAAACATTAAAATGAAAGCAAATTAACAAAGAATTACTTCTCTATCACGTCATTCTAAGCAATCCTGCCAAATTTTTTCGACATTTAAAATTTCAAGGTTTACACTAAATTCACCTGAAGAACCTTTACCCTATACTTTTAAATGACTGGTGAAAATCAATTTTTCATGCATGATTGAGAAATCTTACCATTTTTATAGCTTCGTCTCACAAACGACGTTTTATCATAATGATCAGAGATGTTCATTGGATCCTCTTTGTGGTCAAACTTTTTCCACTGTTGTAAAGTTTTTGTTTCACAATTGAGATCTTAATTTAAGAGATTTGATTTTAAAATATGTCGATTACTATAAAACATTTGCCGGCCAGGTGGCCGAGCGGTTAGCGTGCCTGACTGCGAAGACAATGGCTGCGGGTTCGAATCCCGCTCTGGGCATGGATGCTTCTCTCTGTGTGTTGTCCTCTGTTGTGTGTGAATGTGGCCCACCCTATGAATGGGTATTTGTGGCTGTGTGGCGTGGGTAATGTTGCTCGCCTCCGTGACTTAGGTTCACAGGTGCCCACTGGGTAACGTTAAATGAGCAACACTTCCGGCATCTTCACAGGTGAAGAACGAAAGTTCAGTACCTGCCGTTAGAGAGAAAAAAACTATGAACCACAAAACTTCACTGTATTTATATAGTCATACCGAAAATGGTAGCAACTGCTTTACAGTTTATGAAACACCGCAGATTACTGGGTGCTTCATTACACCAGGAACCAAGAAGAGTAGACAGGGATACCCTGTCCCAAGAGGTCGTGAGTTCGATCCCCGCCGACTGTAGACTCCCCGTGCAGTAAAGGGTGACTTGTGCTCGTTAAATCTATCGGGTCACAAAGTCCTCGATGTTCCCATAACAAACTACACTTCTGGGAGTACTGAATGAGAGATGGATCGTTCTCTGGTTCAGGTCAAAATGACGATCTGTGGATGCATGAATGGGTCCGCCTTATAGACGGGCTGTGACGAGTGTGTGGTCATGCCTTTGGCCACAGAGTGTGCCACTGAAAAACAAGAAACGCGTCCTCTGCCTTAAATTCACTTGGTTACAAGAAGCAGGCTTCATTAAAAGCAACAACAACCAAGAATATTTCCTAGTGTATAGTAAAATTCAAAGAATGCTCTTCTGCATTATTTGTAAAGTAGCTATCACAATTTTTAGAATTCATTAACTCTGAAATCAACAATTATAGTAAGATGCGACAGAGTTAGTAAAACTATTTTTAAATTTATTTAGAAACTAATCATAATAATAAAATGAAGAATTTGTCTGTGTGTGACTCTCTTGTAACTCTAGAATAGTTTGTTCTATTATCCTGAAATTTGAACAGTGGATGAAAGGGGTAATTTTAGCCTTCGTTCCTGAAAATAGCTGAAAACTTTTTAATACACTGCTGGCCACCGTAAATGCAACACCCTAAAGGAAACATGCAAATAACATGAAATTTACAACAAGCATTAGCGGAAGTGAGATATGCAAATGATTAGAATTTCAGCGTAGACGCGCATTACGCGCACCTGTGGCGCCACTTCAAAGCGCTATTTAAGGTTTGGAGATTTCAACGATTTCAAGTTCGGCAATTGTGTTTTTCTTGTGGTTTTTTCAAAAAACGATCAATTATGCTTCGTAGAAAACAGCAATCATCTTTTGATCAAGTATCCGAGTTCGACAGAGGAAGGATAGCAGCCTACCGAGATTATGGATTATCTTTCAGGGAAATCAGTAGTCGTGTTGGGCGAAACCAAACAACTGTAATGCGGATATGTGATCGTTGGATGCTGGAGGGTACGACGTGTTCGATTGCATCCACCTCAGTGCACCACTTCACGTGATGACAGGCGAATTGTGCGCATGGCAGTGGCTGATCGCTCAGTCACATCACAAACCATAGCACAGCACATTCAGTCTGTAACGCATTATCTAGTGTCTGCGCGTACCATTCGACTCCGTTTACAGCAGAGTGGTCTGTCCGCAAGACGTCCATTGCTTCGTCTTCCCTTGACGCAGAACCATAGACGTCTCAGCCGCGAATTGTGCGATGAAAGAAGCATGTGGGCGACAGAATGGAATGAAAATGTCTTTACTGCCGAGTCACGCTTCTGTCTACAACACCACGATAGTCACATTCGAGTCTGGAGACACCGTGGAGAGAGGATGCTGAACAGCTGCGTTGTGCACCGCGACACTGGTCCTGCACCGGTTATTATGGTATGGGGCGGTATCAGATATCACTCTCGCACTCCTCTGGTACGCATTGCCGGTACTTTAAACAGCCAACGCTACATCTCCAAAGTGCTGGAGCCAGATGTCCTTCCTTACCTTCAGAGCTTGCCCACAGCCATATTTCAACAGGATAATGCACGACCACACGTGGAACGTATTGTCCAAGGGTTCTTCGTCAATCGCCAGATTGAATTGCTTCCCTGCTCAGCTCGCTCTCCGGATCTTTCGCCGATAGAAAACATGTGGTCCATGATTGCTCAACGATTGACCCAGATTACATCCCCAACTGCCACACCAGATCAACTTTGGCAACGTGTGGAAGCTGTTTGGTTTGCTGTACCCCAAGAACACATCCAAAGTCTCTTTGAATCAATACCGAGACGTGTGGCATCGGTGATGTGCAAAAATGGCGGCTACTCTGGCTACTGATTTTGGCAGGAACCACACTTCACAGAAGTCTATAAATTTAATCAATTGATACTTGGTCAACATGTTATCTGCAAAATAATTTTTTTTTTGTAATTTTCTCTTGTCTTTCTTGGTGTTGCAATTTCGGTGGCCAGCAGTGTAAATCATTTGGGAGGGACGTTTGAAAAATAGAAACTTTTTCATTGGCTGCTATAGTTTCTATGTCAACGAGCCATTGATAAAAATTAAACTGCATATGATTCTGTTTTTTTGTAACTATTTTGAGGATAACATAATTAATATTTCTTAGATTATAACTCTCATTTAAAAAAAAGGACTTATTGCATTTTCTTCAAAATTGAATTGTCTCGCAGTGGACTGATCGTTAAGACACGGTTCGCAGCAGATCACCGAAGTCAATCATCACTGGCTGCGGTCAGTGTGCGGGTGGGTAACCACTTGGATCAGTCTGCGTAGGGACCGAGGGTGTGCGGTACTGGTCCTCGTTAAATTGTGCTACCGTAAAGTTCTCGACTTCACGTGCAGGTCGTTAGGCTACCGAAGCGGGCGTGCCATCCCCTCTGCAGAGGATCAAAATTGTGATGGCATGTCTTCGGATCATCCTCAGGGATGTTTCCCAGACCGTCGCCAACAGTCCATTGTGCATCTCTAGTGCGACGTAAATGAACTACAACAACAATCAATATTGAATTATTTTTTGTTCGTCATATCAGATACACTCAATGATCAACGTGACCGTAGTACTGATTACGTCAGAAAATTAGTATTCTTTGTAGTTTGTTTATAAATAAATATGTTTTAAAAGGTATTTCTTTGAAACAGAATGATTTAAAGTCAACAGTATTTTAAATAAAGAAATGTACTGGAAAACAAAATTGATGTAGATATAGTACTAATTCATTTAGCAGAAACGTGAAAATATTCGCTATTTTATTATGCACGCCAATGATGATTGATTAATTTCGGGAATAGGTACTATATGAAATAAAAAATAATAAGTTATGTACTAAAAAAATCAAATTCAATAAAGAAATGTAACGCTCAAGAAAAGTGTGTGTGTGATTAATCCCCTCACTGTCTAGCGGCAGCTAGACATTATCCATGAGTCCATTATCCACTCTCATAAAATCCAGGGCAAGCAAAGGGTCCGTCGCGAATGTCTCCTTAGGAATGTGAAGACAAGCCAGAATGTGCTCCGGGGACGCACTTTGCACAAACCGGGAAAACCCTGTCGCCATTGCAAAAGAAGCTCAGGTGGCTGCTGGCAAATCTCGACAGCGCCGTCTGGTCGGCTCTATCTCGGGAAAGGCCAATACAAATCATGGGATGGAGGGACCCTCCAAGACTTTAAGTCATTGCTTTTCCTGATGGAGTAAAGTTCGTCAAAAATCAATGAGGCAACTGATTACAATGGCTCAACCTAGCCCTGCTTTGCCAAGTCGTCAGCGACCCCATTTCCGTAAATCCCCACATGCGAGGGAATTCATTGGAGGTGCACTTCGTGAACCACTGCAATCTGTCTAAGTAATTTCACAATAGCGATGCTGGTGCGGTCACCAACATTGAACCAGTGCTTCGAGGGCTGCAATGAACTCTTGCTATCAGACAAAATTCATACCGCTCTATAATTAGTTTCATTCAAAATGGCCTCAAGACCGGCCTCAATAGCCAACAGTTCGCTTCTAAACACCTAGCAATTGTCCGGGTCTCTAATTTTAATTTTTCAGACTTCGCTATTAGGAGTCTTAATATATACTTCACTTCCAGATTGATGTTCTTCATTTTTGCTCCCATCTGTGTAAATTTGGATATCTACTTCAGGGATTTCGTTGATTATCTCAAGTGCCAACTGCCTCATAAGATCCGGAACTGTACTTGCTTTATTCACAGCCTGTTGTAGTTCGGTGTGGAAAAATACTCCCCTTAGTCCCCCCCCGGTCGATCAATATAATATTTCAGGGTTCGACCTCCCGGCTAAATAAATGGTCAGGCTCATTGGACTGTTTTTCTTTAATCTTTTGTTCCACCCTCCTAGATAATCCGAGGTACGATTATGAGAGCCATAACTTATGAGTTTGTTAAAATATTCCTGTAAGCCAGCTCCACCTCTGTATCTCAAAGGCTNCACGCCAATGATGATTGATTAATTTCGGGAATAGGTACTATATGAAATAAAAAATAATAAGTTATGTACTAAAAAAATCAAATTCAATAAAGAAATGTAACGCTCAAGAAAAGTGTGTGTGTGATTAATCCCCTCACTGTCTAGCGGCAGCTAGACATTATCCATGAGTCCATTATCCACTCTCATAAAATCCAGGGCAAGCAAAGGGTCCGTCGCAAAAGTCTCCTTAGAAATGTGAAGACAAGCCAGAATGTGCTCCGGGGACGCACTTTGCACAAACCGGGAAAACCCTGTTGCCATTGCAAAAGAAGCCACTCCTCAGGTGGCCGCTGGCAAATCTCGACAGTGCCGTCTCTTCGGACGCCATTGGACCCTCCAGGACATGTCCGCTAATACAAATCATGGGATGGAGGGACCCTCCAAGACTTTAAGTCATTGTTTTTCCTGATGGAGTAAAGTTCGTCAAAAGTCAATGAGGCAACTGAATACAATGGCTCAACCTAGCCCTGCTTTGCCAAGTCGTCAGCGACCCCATTTCCGTAAATCTCCACATGCGAGGGAATCCATTGGAGGTGCACTTCGTGAACCATTGCAATCTGTCTAAGTAATTTCAAAATAGTGATGCTAGTGCGGTCACCAACATTGAACCAGTCCTTCGAGTGCTGCAATGAACTCCTGCTATCAGACAAAATCCATACCCCTCTATAATTAGTTTCATTCAAAATGGACTCAAGACCGGCCTCAATAGCCAACAGTTCGCTTCTAAACACCTAGCAATCGCCCGGGTTTCTAATTTTAATTTTTCTGACTTCGCTATTAGGAGTCTTAATATATACTCCACTCCCGGATTGATGTTCTTCATTTTTGCTCCCATCCGTGTAAATTTGGATATCTACTTCAAGGATTTAGTTGATTATCTCAAGTGCCCTCATAAGATCCGGGACTGTACTTGCTTTATTCACAGCCTGTTGTAGTTCGGTGTGGAAAAATACTCCCCTTAATCCCTCCGATGGATCAATATAATATTTCAGGGTTCGACCTCCCGGCTAAATAAATGGCCAGGCTCATTGGGCTGTTTTTCTTTTGTTACATTTCCACCCTCCTAGATAATCCGAAGTGAGATTATGAGAGCCATAACTTATGAGTTTGTTAAAATATTTCTGTAAGCCAGCTCCACCTCTGTATCTCAAAGGCTGTAAGTCTGCCTCATACAAAACAATTTCATTAGGGAAACTGTTTCTCATACCAGTGATTATAAAAGAAAAGTGTAAAAATAATCACTAAAAAGCGCTGATGATGCTTAATTAATTCTAGTATTAGGTTTTAATTTTTTATTTTATTTTATGATCAACGTTGAACAGCAAACCCGATTTTGAGTTTATGACTGTCAATGTTCAATTCTGTAGTCTTGCAATTTTGAACCCAACGCAGAAGATAGGGAACTTTTGGATCAAGCATCGGGACAAACTAGAATGCATGGAGGAATATTTGATGGAAATATCCCAAATTTGCATTATATGGAGAGGAAAACCACGTAAGTCTGTCCCGGTTAGACCGACGGAGAAAGGATTTTAACTCCCATAATCCATCTACCTATGAGGATATTTTACGCCAGCCCTGTGCAGGAAGCAGAATCCATATCAACCAACTCCCCCTGGAATTCGAACCTGGGTCACCTCATTAGGAGGTGAAAGCTCTATCACCTGAGTCACCACTGCTAATAGGTACTATCTTTATTTTATTTGATCACAGGTGTTTAAGAGCTGGCCCAATTTTGAGATGGCCCAAGACTAGATCCAAAACCAGATCCAGAAGACGAGGAAAATCCTTGATAAAGTATTGGGAGAAATTTATCGTCGTGGAGTACTTCTTTGATGGCACTAACCAGCATTTGCGCTATTTAGTGAGGAAAAACACTAAAACGTCTCCCGGTTAGCCTTAGGAAAGGGCACTTATGATCCGTCTACCATTGGAGATATTTTATGTCAGTGGGTGTGTGCCAGCCGGGTGCGGAATTCATACCGACCAGTTTACCTCAGTGGGATGCAAGTGGTATATCCTCCGATAAATTTTAACATGTAAAGCATCAATACCCTATTCTTATTTGTGAGAGTGAAGATACTTCCGTATCGTGATCTCTAGCACCAACTGCAATCGCCAAAAGGCCAAATAAATTTTAAACTTGCAAACTTCTTATTCGAGAAAAAGAAATTGAAATTTTTCCTAGGTATGTAATAAATCACGTGACAATAAATTGAATAGTAACTTTGAATCATGCCGGAAAAAGGGCGATTTCAACAGAAAATGAACAAATATAGAAATTTACAAAATTAATAATTACGTTGATGTAGTAAAATTTATAAAGTTAAACAGATAGAGATTTTTACGGCACATTTACTGTTTAGATACAAGTAGCCTAACACACAGAATTTTCAAATATAAACCAATTGGTAGAACTAAAGGAAGTCTAGTACTTCGATGACTGGAATTCATTAATGCAAATTTTAAGCCAATCATGATACATAACCATCATTATTTGGTGACAAATATCACGATTCACTCTCTCAACTCCGTGGAGAAATGCTCCAAAGAAGGACAGGGCCCACCTGGGACGCTTTTGAATAATCGCCAAATTGGTGATTATTCGAAAAAAAGTTCAATATTTTTTTTTACTATTTAAGCTCTTTGTTCGTTTTAAAGGCCAGACAATTATTTACAGCATAATAAGATAAATAATTAAAATTTCGCTTCGATTTTAAGGCATTCATATTTTGTTCATTTATTTATTTATAAACTTGGCGAAATAGCTTCGAAGGATATCATTAGAAAAAGCTCACCTGAATTTATTTCTAAGAAAACAATGCTCTCGGGAATTTTTCAGGATTACTATAATTAATTTTAATTTAAGTAACACTTTAATTAAAACAATTATAATGCAAGATTTAAGCTTGATGTGTACTTTGATAAAACTGAAGTTAATTTAAGTAAATTGTTTTTCTTTCTTCAGTTTCTGTAAAAACTGGAATCATTTTGAACCTGAACAAGCCGAGAATTTCGATTAAATCCATCCAATAGAGAATTTTATGCAAAGAAGATTATTCCGGGACTTCTTTTTTTGAATGAAAGTATTTTGGGTTCTGCTTTTTGACTTAAGGTTTTTTGTCAGGGAACAATTTAAATGCAAAAAACGTCTTGGTAAACTCGATCATCCCCCACTTCTAAATATTTCCCTTAATTCTGAATTTGCTCGATGGCCTCTAAACTTAATTCTTTTTTCTTTTTCTTTTTTACATACTAAACAGCACAGTTACTAGCCGGGCGTAAGCATCTAATTATGCTATATACTTTTCGCCTTTAATCATATATATATACTAGCTGTACCCTGCGTGCGTTGCAACGCTTTCAGTTTGAATTTAAATTTTGTATTTAAGTGTGTAAATGAGATTTGTGATTATGATTTGAATAGAGAATTTTATTTAATGGTGAAAAAACCAGTGATAGTCTCAACAGTTAATTCTCTAGGATATCGTTAGTGCATTTTCAAACAGACATGTATGGTGATGCACACCGACCATGAAACATATTTTGGATGATGATCTGAAATAATTCTGGATCAATGGCGTCATGAATATTTCTGCTGATATGAGCTGACCAATTTGTCCTGGTGTGAGTTTTTCAATAAGCCAAATCATGTGGCAATTCTCTTTTTCTGCCGTTCAATAGAATGCATCAAACACCGTGTCTCTCTAAAAACATGACTTTTCGCAATAAAACCAAGTTTAGAGCTTAATATTTGTTTTAACTCACGTGTGATAATG
>NC_092213.1:2370611-2431164 GCF_043381705.1 Parasteatoda tepidariorum
TATATATATGTATAGATATATATACTGCTCAAAGCAATTAAAGGATATTGTAAATCTTGTATAAAATAACGGTATAAGAAAAAAATTTGCTTAAAAAAGAAGAAGAGAGTCCCAAATGCAAATTTTTCTTATTTTCAAACTTTGTAGTATGTGCACATTTTAAGTTTGAAGACGCATTAGTGGCAACGAATTTGACTTGGCTTTCAACTTAATGTGAGACAAAGCGGAAGAGAGTGATGGACATTGAGTAAGCGCGTTGTTTAGATGAGTGCGATGGCTCAACGAAGTAACCGAATCAGAAGCTTGGGAGAGTTGTTGGCCGGTTACAGGGAGGCCAAATACATATATCTGAAGCTATTAGAGTGTGATTTCCAGAATCTGGAACCGTCTTTTGGAGACGTTAACAGCAAGGCGGGCAAACAGAGCATGTCAACTGGAGGAGAAATGAATATTCTTTTCTCTGACGAGTACCGTTTATTTGTTCATCCTGATAATAGGCGTATTTTCATCCGGAGGGCCCTAGAAGCAATCCTGCATTCGTGCACAAAAGTATGAGATTTGACGGTGGGGGTGTGATGGCCTATGCTGGCATCTCTATTGATGGGAGCACCGATCACCATATCATTCGAAATGGAGCTCTGACCTGTCGCCGATATAGGGATCCTGAGACCTATTGTAGTCCCTTACGCTGCAGCAATTGCAAATGGCGCCATGTTAATGGACGAAAATTTCAGGCCACATCGTGCTAACTTGGTGAATGACTTCCTTTTGGAGGAAGGAGTCATAAGAATGGATTGGCAGGCGTGTTCTCCGGACATGAACCGAATCGAGCATGTTTGGGACATTCTAGGCAGACGATACCACCTCCATAAACTCTCCAAGAGCTAGAAAGCGCTGTAGAAGTGGGACAGAGTACTCCAGTCCCTCATTCATAACTTCATTGACTCGATGCCTCAAAGGTGTTAAACATTGCTGGCCGTCCGGAGAAATCGTACCTCTTACTAAAAACGATTTTCCATTAAGGAAACACCTTTTTTCAATTTTTTTTCTTCTCATAAACACAAATTATATCTTTTTTGCATCATGCTCAATAAAAATGCATTTCTTTTTCTGCCAAACAAATGTCATTTTTATCTCATACAGCCTACTACGTCTGTCGACAATGTATCAATCATTCAAACAATTCTCCAGGTGCAAGATCAACCCACAACCGCCTTTAATTGTTTTGAGCAGTGTATATCAAGATGGAAAGTGTTAAAATTAGTATGAAAATCATTTTATTATGCGCAGTCCAGTCACATTAAAAGGACCATTGGTCAAAAACCAGACTAACCACCTTTAAAAGTGCGGCGAGACGAACAAGGAAGACAGTGAATTAGATTCTTGAAGTGGTTTACTGAACAGGGCCGTGGCTAGCTGCAGTATGTTACGCAACTTACAATCCGGGGCCGCGAACAACCCGATCCAAGTGGTCCCACAGATTCTCGATTGGGTTTGGTACCCAGGGAAGCCCAATAAACTTATAATGGTACTCTTCGAGCCTCACAGGTACACTGTGTGAGCTATATAAGTCGCCTGTTGTTAGATCCTGAGATAAACAATTCGCATGATCCGCAAGGACAGATGTGTTGATCCATCGTGTCTTCCACAATAATGAGTTCCACCAGAGAATTCAACGAAAATATTTTTCAGATCCTTCCTTGCTGCAGCGTGTATGCTTTCAGACGTTTTCACCCCATACTCACCAATGATCCATCGTGTCTTCCACAATAATGAGTTCCACCAGAGAATTCAACGAAAATATTTTTCAGATCCTTCCTTGCTGCAGCGTGTATGCTTTCAGACGTTTTCACCCCATACTCACCAATGGTTATTTTACATTTATGTCGTAAGTAGACGGTGGTCATATTTATATGACTGGAGTATACTAACCCTGGGAGTATGCAGTTAGTTTTAGAGGAAATTGAAATATACTTGCCCACCAACATTTTTTAGAGTTATAATATTTATAATAGGCTGTTTCTTTATCCAAGTATATGCAAGCAGTGATGAACACTTTATAATTAAGTATATCTTGAGCTTATTTCGCTATTCACGGAAGACAGCTAAGAATGCTATGGTTTTACAACCAGTTATTTTAATTATCCGCTTTATTTTCTGCCCTGAACACTGTTTTTTTTAAAGTAATTAAACTTTTTCATTGCTTCAGATTTAAACATAAATATTTATATTACTCATAAAAAATCCGAAGCTAAAAGAGACAAAACTATCACGTTTTTGCAATCAAGAAATTCTAAAAATAAAACATTTATGCTACTCCTTTTTTCTTTTTTTAAATAAAGGTACCGTCCTTTTAAAAGAACGCTAGGTACATAATGAGTGAAGTGATTTTGAAATCATCGAATTTTTTTAGACATCGTGTGCAATTTATTACCGTTTTAGAATAAAGAAAACAAATACAATACGAGTTTCTTTAATAATACTTTATTTATAATTTACCCTTTTGCTCATTTACTTACATCAGAGGTCAACACATCAAAATTTAAAATTTTTACATCTTAATATTTCGTTTCCACATTATTTGACGATTAATAGTTATTATACAGAAATATTGAGTCATATATTTTAAATAAATTAGTCATTAAAATATTTTAAATAGAATTTTAATGTACTATGAGTGCAAAAGGTAATCTAAAGGCAAATTAAAATAGCTATCCTTGAATTAGTAAATAAAAAATAATAATTGCACAAACTTTGTTGTATATCGTATGTAAAGACAATATAACACACAAAGCTGTGTTCGAGATTTGCACTCATGTGATTTTCGCCTCAAGAGAAATTTCTTGAAGAGCAAGAGATAATTAAAAAGCGGGAGAAAGTAGTTCATTTTAAAAATTCCATCAAATATTCTAATGAAACTCAAAGTAAAAGATAAATAAATTCCATTGTGCTAAGAAATTCATTTATGAAAACGGTCTTCAGAAATGACTTGAGTACAACACCGCAGAATTAATTAATTGTCCCTTTTGATAGAAGGAAAATGTGAACTTTTTGAGTGGTGTTAAAAATTAATTTGAAAACGTCACTGAATCTTCTAGGCATCATCCATTATATTTCACATTTTGTTATACATCATCAATCATATTATATATTTTAAAAAAAAGATGTCACAATTTAGACAAAGTTTGTACTTCACAGTTATTTTTTATTACATTATTATAATAATAATATGTTACAGGCGTTATTAACAACTAGGTACATTGTTTATTGAAATCGTTTTCACAAACTCTTGAGTCCACGAACAAATCTTGTAAAATAATTCACTGCCCAGTAAGAAATTTTCAACGCTAACACTTTTTTTTCCTAATACTAACAAGAAACAGACGTATGTCAAAAAGAAATTCTTCATCGAAGAGCGTTCCCTTGTTCAATGAATACGCGGCAAACTTCGGGCTGATACAAAGAAACAAATGAAATTTCTACGACGCATTGATCGGTAACTGAATCAAAATAGTCACCAAGTTTTGTTTTTGGCTTCAGGGCAGTGGCACACGAGAAACGAAAAAAAATCAAAGAAGCAAACAAACCAGAAGATAAGGTGGGTTACAGGGTGTTAGAAAAATTTAATAGTGCTAATGAAAAGTAGACAAACCTCGATCATTTAATACAGTTTTGACCACTGCTATTATTTTATAAGAAATATTGGTGATTGCAGTTAAAACCTCTTAAAGCTCGAGTATTTTTTTTTAGATAAACTTGGTAAAAAATGATCGAGTTTTCTTTCTTTCTCTATTTTTTGTTGCTAAAAATGAATATATAGGTATAGTGCAAAGTTATTTTTTGCAATTTCAGTTGTGGGGGTGGTGGTGACTAGAGAGCGCGGGTTGGTATAAAAATTATTAAAAATTACTATACAAACAATGATTAAATAATTTGATTACAGGTTTAATTTGAATTTCAAAATATTAAAATCAAATTAAATCAACTCAAGTGATAATCTTTCTGATAAATTGGCCTATTCAAAATCGTCGGAGTCACTCATTATCGGATAACTTTTTCAAAACAAGTTATAAAAACGCTTGGTAAAAATTAATTTATAGTTAACTGTTTGATTTAACGCAAATAAAAATGGATATATTACCTTTTCCACATCAAACAACTGCTTTATAACAAAGAATTCCTAACTAATTTATAGCTAATCATCAAAATGCTCCAAGTGGTTTACACAAGAAAAATACTCCATAGTGGTGTGATCTATGGTGATTATAAATGTGATTATAATCTAGTCTATTCATTTTTACTAGGACGGGTCTAAAACGGGCATTAGAAATAAAATAACGCTAGATACAAGTTTGCCCGTGTGAGACAAGGGCATGTGCAAATTTGCCGATAACGTTCACCCGTGTCAAACACGGGCAAATACGTTAAGGGGTTAATACCCTAGTAGAGCCTTGGTGATTATAACAGAGGTGATTATAACAATTGGGCCGGTTTTTACAAATATTTTAATAAACGGTGATCACTATATGCTAAATTTTACTTATTTTCGGTTCATTTTGCCAACTTTATGAAACATTTAGTACTGCTTGCAAAGTCGAGCACTTTACGGTAGAGCAGTTTAACGAGGACCCATGCCGCGCGTCCTCGGTTCTTGCTTTGGCTGATCAAAGTGGTCACCCATCCGCTTACTGACAGCAACCAGTGATGCTTAACTTCGATGTTCTACTGTGTCTTTACGATCAGTCCACGGCAAGACAGAAGCAAGTTCCCACCTACATTAAAATGTATGTAGGGCCTTTTCGCTTGAAAAAAACATCAGTGAATGAAACACAGTGAAGCAGAAAAATAAAATAAAATAAATATATGTAATGCAATGGACACAGCGATGGAAATGAATAGTGCTACGCTGGTACGTACTCGAATATGCCATACCACACCATAAAATTAAGCATTAAGCAATCGTTTAGACAAGAACTATTGAGCAACGTTTAGATGAAACTATGGAAAATTGAAGACCTCGCTTGTTTATTAGAATATTTACGAAAGTGATGCAATGACGTTTTTTCAGCTGCTAACAAGACACATAATTTCCTGGACGAGCATCTATTGATATTTTAACCCACTCGGGGATCACGTGATCATAGAGAACCCATGAACAGAGGCTGTAGGGCACTTCTTACAACACTTCATATAAAAGAGAAAGAAAAGAGAAGGCCTCTGCACGGATCAATTTAGTAGTCTGACATAACGAGCACAAACTGCGCAGTGGTGGCTTAAAAAGATGCCACTACATTCAGGCAACTAAGCTGTGCAGTGGAGGAAACTACAAAAATTTTTATTACATTTGGACTACTAAAGGATCAAATTTTTTTGTAACCCGTGCTGAGGCCTTCTATCCTCTGGGGGGTATTTTTGGCTACAAACACCGGTCCGCTTGTTGACTTTTTGACTACCATTGCTAAACTCCGTATCCTTGTAATCTTGAACCCAATCCAGAAGATAAGGACACTCCTGGATCATGTATAAGGGGAGAAATTTGCCTTCATGGAGGACTTTTTTGATTGCACTAACGACAAGGGCGAGGGGACCCTTGATCCGTTTACCACTGATGATATTTTTCATCAGCACTGTGGTTGGTGCGATTCGGGTGCGAAATTCATACAGATCAGCTATCGCTGGGATTCAAACCCAGGTCACCTCATTGGAAGGCTAGCGCTCTATCCCCTGAGCCACCACGATAGCTTATTATTATATCTACTTCATTGCTGTATCTTGCATTGTCATTAGAAATTTAAAAAAAAGACTGCCGTGCAAATGAAAACCGGGCAGGGGCCCCTTATCTTCATAAAATGCCCACAGATACCTTACAGTTTATTAATTCGGTTGCTATTGATAATAACCATGTCTTCTGACTACTGTGATAAAAACAAAATGCACATTAATCATATTGCCGTGCATATCCTACGAAAATAACTCAAACAAAATTTTGGTACGATAAATAAAACTTAACTACTAAAAAAAGGAATATTTCAACAGAAAAAATATGTATTTCAAAATTTATTTTGAAGTCAATCGAGTTTGTATCGCCAACTAAGACATTACTTTCTCAAGCGGGAATACTAAGCGACTCCTTTTCCCCCTTCCCCTCAACTGAAGTGGGACCTTTCTTTGAAAGCACCCAAAAAATCCTCTGAAATAACCTTTTTTTAGTGAATATTTATTCTAAAAAGCGTTATTTTATGCCGTTTTTTTTATATTTTATTTTATAACCGTCTTTGGACAGCCGATAGAATTTTGAGTTTCTGACTCTCAATGTTCAACTCCGTAGACTTGTCATTTTAAACTCAATCCAGAAGACAAGGGAATTCCTGTATCGAGAAGCGGGAGAAATTTGTCTTCGTGTCCTGTTTTCTGATGGAACTTACTCGCATTTGCTTTCTAAAGAGAGGAAAACCTCCCATGGTTAGCCTGACGGCAAGGGCCCATGATCCGTCAACCACTTACGTTAGCACTGTGGTCGGCGCAAGACGGATATTTTTACTGTTTGAATAATTATAAGTATTATTTTATTATTGCTTCGAGTTTGTAACTGTCAATCATGACTAATAAGTTTTATTCATCTTTAGTCAGAGCTCACGTATCAAAGGGGAAATGTGAAAAAAAGTGGCAGTTTTAGGAAAATAATAAGTTTTTGTGGTTTTATTTATTATTATTTGAGGGTTAATTTAAGGTTTAAGGTTCTCGAACTGTTTTTTCATTCTCTTTGGTGAAAGAACTTACTTCTTGCTCCGTTGAAGAATTTCCAATGAGACGAGATAAAGGAAAAACTCTTGGCGACATTGGCTGCCTTCCCAAAGATGTCAAGTTCAATGTGAAACGTAGTTGAAAATGACGTCAGAACAAATGCGAAATTCTCACGTCTAATTAACCGAAGGAAGTGAGAAGTTTGTAACTAAGAAAAAAAATCATAGTTAAAAATAAAATAAAGGTTAGCGAGTAAAATTCATTTTTTTTAAAGTTTATTTAAAGCGTTCTTACTTTTTCATTTTTTTTGTTATTACATGAACTTAGTTTAAATATTTATTTTAAAGAATTAAAATTATAGGGTCAGTTTTTTTTAACAGAAAATTATTATTACTAATACATACCTGCTAACTCTTCCGTTTAAAACTGCGCAAGACATGAGTCGTTAAAGTAGATCTTTTATACTGCGCACGCGCGGGAAAAATTAAAAAATATTTTTTTAATTTTGTAGAGAATCGTATTTGGAAACTAATAAAGAAAAGTCCGATTTGAATATCTTAAAAGTTTCAAGCTATTTCCTACAAAGTTTTTATGCTTTTTAATAGAAACTGAAAATGATCAGGGGGTTTTCACACATTTTATTTTGTATTATTGTATAAGCTTTATTAAAAATGACATTATTGGGGATCCTCCCCCATAAAAGTATCTTTTCTTTCACCTGTTTTCTTTTTCTTATACAGCCTTATTTCGGTGCATGAACGTTTATTGACAGGCATTTTCATTTGTTATTCAATGAGGTGTTATTAAAATTCATTTGTTATTAAAATTCATTTGTTATTTAATTATTATCATTGTATTATGATGCAAAATAGTATTATGATGCATCAAAATTGTATTATGATGCAAACTCCTTATCATTTTGAATTTCTTTCAAAAAATGCAAAAATTACTTAAAAAATAGCTTGGAACTTTTTAAATGTTCAGACTATTCAAATCTGGTTTTTTTATTGTTGCCAATTACGAAAAAAAAAAAAGACTTATGCAGTCTGCTCTAAATGTGAAGCCCAGCAGGCCTCAGCAGAACATATCCTCGACTGCTTGGGCCTTTCCAAGGAGGACTTATATGCTTCTCCACTTCTTGTAATCGACTTTTTGAGGGTCAACAACTTACTGGATCTTGTCTGACCTCGTCAGACAATTAGAGGATAAGCAACAACAACAACAACAACAACAACGATTCTCTTCAAAATTAAGAAGAAAAAAATTAAAATTACAGTATAAAAGAACTACTTTAATGACTCATATTAATATTTTAAATTGATCTAAAAGTTTTGTTTAATTTTATTGAATATTTTAAAAGTTATAGGAAAAAAAGCATCAAACAAAAAAATTTGCTCTTTATATAAAATGTCCGTATCTCCATTAATATTTAATCTAGGCTTACAAAATTTTGTGCAATTACTGCATATAATAACTAAAATAATTGCTACAAGTTACAAATTTATCGCTACTTTTTTTGGCACAGAGTGTTCAAAAACACAAATTTCCATTTGTCGGTCCCTCAAACCTCTAAAAGCTTTAAACTCCAATGATAAGTATGAAGAATCGCTCCTGAAGTTATAAAATTATTCTTTAAGTATTTCTAGAGAAATAAGAAAAAATGTATTAGTATAGAACCGTTTCTATTATTTTAGTCACCCCCTGTAATATAATAGGCTAGCTCCTCTCTTAAAGTGTTTTCAGTGCTGGTTAAATTTTAATGAAACGCCAGCACAATCTCAATTTAATTGGCTTTTTCCTATTACAAAGAAAAAACTTTTTCGAAAGTTTGGACTCGAATAAAACCAATGTTTAAAGTCGTAATTTTCCGAAAATGAGAGGAGAAAAAAATAGGATATACTTATTACATCTGCAAATATGTATTATAAAACGTCGCAATAAAGCGGCTGTCTTTATGGTCAGTAAGAAATATATAGTGAAAGAATTGAAATCTTAGTGAAAGAATATAGAATGTGTCTCTTAAGAGAATTAATACTTGACGGACTTATCTTTCTCGAAATAGAATGGAAAGAACAGTTGCTAACGTAAGCAAATTCTACGGTTCAACAACCTATTAAGATCGAGATACCCACTTGCAGGTATCCAGTTGATTATTTTTTACAGAAGTTCTTAGAAATTTATTTAATACGTCATAAAAATGTTATCAATATAATAAGTAGAAAGTATTCTTTTTTCAATTGTAAAAGCCATTAACACTTAAATGAATTCTGTTTTATAGCAATTTTCCATTGTGCCCAGAAACCCTGTCACAAAATAGATTGTAAGAAAAGATTTTTTTTTTAAATGAGTTTCGTGGATAACGTTATATATTTCCTAAATCGATCGATTTCTCTGGAAACTGTATCCGCAGCCAATGTCACGAATCTGTCAATTTCCATCTGTGTTGTAAGGAAATTGAAAATGGAAGTTATCCTTTATTTTCATATTATAATAATCGGTCAGAAATTATAAATTCTTTTAAATAAATTTGTTCTCATCTATTTTTGTTCAAAATATCTTTTCTGTATTAAAAATATTAAGTTTTCCAAAAAAATTTATTTTTAAAATCTTCGCAAACGATTTTTTAAAGAATCAAAGATTGCTTTCTTTTTATTAAAATTCCATCTATCGATAATAAATTCCATATATCAATAAATTCGTCAGCAACACTTCCGCCAATGATTCGGGGTAGAACATTACGTTACATTTTGTTTTGCAGAGTAACAACTATAAGAATTGAAATTGAAAATGTATGTAAGGAACTATAATCGTGCGCGAATAAAAAACTTATTAAGAGAATTCGAGAATTGTTGAACCTGTAAGAAAAAATACCCTGTTAACAGCTTTACAGTTCATAGGAATGAAACTAAATGTTGGAATGCGACATGCTGATATAACCATTTTTATTTATGTGCTTAACTAAAAATATTGATAAGTTTCGAATTGATAGTTTGAAAATTATTGTAGTTTTAAATCTTTTTCATTTAAATATGCCTGCTTATCCACTAAAGCATATCTCCGTCGTTTATTTTATACGCAAGTTGATTGTTTTCAAAGGTTTTTATCTCAGTCATTTTGAGTTGATGGTCATACTAAAAACTGTGTGGTGTAATATCTATCCGAATTTGGTGAGGAAAAATTCTAAAGATTGTGCGAATGATTACTTTATTTCAAGTTAATGCCGAATCAAATGTGCATCTCGTCGGAGAAGAATGTTCTGTTTTTCTGAGCTCCGTAAAAACTTAACATTACAACAAAACTTAACTATTTAACTAAATAGGTAGCATGTAGGGCACTTTTTAAACAAATAACAAATACTTTTGGACCATTATTAGAAGTTTGAAGGCGACTAACTAAAATTTCATGAAATTGACAACAGGATGGCCAAAATGGTAGTTTGCTTACGTTAAGTATACTTTTTGTCGAATTTATTTGGCAAATTCGTCATTTAATACCAAGTAAGTTACAATCCTCTTTCCTGATAGATAAAATGATTGATTGCAAGTCATTTTTTTCTTCTTGTCGATTTGACTTGACAATCTACTCATATAACCTTTTGACGCAGACGGGACTAAACTTGGGTAGGACTAAAAGTTGGCAAGTATGGATTTAAGTCTACCAGTGGTCTTAGCGGCTTATAAAAAATGGGGTCACATTTATAACTTTTGAAGTTAATAAAATGTTTTTTTTTTTAAATAAAGTTACTAATTGCTTGAAAAATGAACACATTTGTCAGTTTTAAAGTTCCAATAAAAAGCATAGTAAACTCATTCAAAATATATTGCAATTCTCTTGAGGTTTTAATGGAATATTCGGCTACCAATGTTTAGTTTTTGTTTTAAAAAATTGGAACCCAACTGTGGTTCGATTGATATGGACTTATTAAAAAAATTTCAAAATAAAAATTAACGAAATGTATTACCAAATGGATGGTTGACCGTGTAAAGCAAAGTGCAGATGGCACTATAGGTATTAAAATGAGTCGTAAGACTTAAGGGTTACTACTTCGGCTGATTTTTACGCCTAAGCTTTAAAAAATGCACCATCCAATATAATTATTATACTTGTAGTGTTTCCAATAAAACACGTTCTTTCAATCTAACTTCCGAAGAAACAAACAACGAATGAATTCGGAAGACTCCGCAAGATTGCTATGATGCTACCCAAAAAATAACCACAAATATAGCCACACAATATACATAGCCAAATAAGGAATAACACTCAAAACATAGCTAACCTTACACTTTATTAAAATTTTTTTAGGCTCACGACCTGTTAGAATTTATAAATGGCAGAAAACTCTACGAGTAAATTTAAACACAAACGAATCACAATAATAAAACTTCCCTAGAACCTGTTCACACATCGCCCCCGTAAGATAAGCGAAGGGATACACCGGAAGTTTACCAAGTTTCTTCCGGTTTTAGGAAGTTTGCTATTCTCATTCTGTCAACCATCCAAAGGAAAACACAATAAAAGCAAACGATGCGGACTCGTTGCTGGTTGGAACAAAACTAACTCCTTTTTGGTAACTCCCCAAGATCATGCGATGGCAGCGCCATCTCTTAATTAACACAAATAATATACAAGCTGGTAAATTCTGGTATTACACCAACCCAGCCGAAAAGAATAACTTCCAGGCAAATTGCAGGATTTTATGTGAAACTTTGCAGATTTAAACGAAAACCTTTAATGATTAGCCCAACGGTAAGAAGTTTTGTGATTTGTCTACCACCGGTAATATGCTGCGTCAACATGAACGAAATTCATACATTATCGCCATCGGTTGACTGGGTTTAAAATTATGTTTTGTTTCTACCTTATCCTTTACAAGATGGAGCCATAATTTTTTAATTAAAAAAAAATTTAGCTTAAATTAATACTAAACAATATGTGAAAATTCACGCAAGAATTGAATTTCAGGCCATTTAAACTATAAAATGTCGCTAAAAATAAGAACGTATAGCAGTAGCCATTGTGATCACCACAATTGCCATTGTGGTGATCAAAATCTACAGTCCATATCTTTCAAATTAACGCTTTAAGACTTTTTTCTAAGGTTTTTTAAGTCTACGGGTAAATTTCATGAACACATTTTTAAGGATAAAATTGAGCCGCATGCTAACGAAATTCAACCCTATTCACGTAAAATTGTCATTCAAAATGACGACAAAAGAGTGCTGCTTATGTAGTAGCTATAACCTTTAACCTCCATAACCTGACATATTGTTTCCTACATAATACAGTGAATGACAGGCATCAAAAGAATGTCGACTTTTACCTGTTAACAATCACACAGTCGCTTTTGGTGAATGTCTAAAATATTTGCTATGTCCAATTCGATGTTAATTTGTCCGTTGATATTATTATATTTATTCGATATTTTAATAATCTGCTGAGAATAGATAAGGAAAAACAACAATGTTGGGAGTACCGTGCTGTGGCACTAAACTTCAAAAAAAACATCATTGTAAGTTATACCGGACAGTGGCACCTAACTAGACTTAGTATATCTTTAGGATATTTAAAAAAGCGACTATGTGATTATCAACAATCACCTGTGGAAGTCAACATTTCAGTCATTCACAGTACCTATCTACAGTACATATGTTAATATGTACTGTATATAGGTCAATAGTTGTTGTTAATTTACGTCGCCTAGAGCTGCACAATGGGCTATTGTCGACTGTCTGGGAAACATCCCGGAGGATGATCCGAAGACATGCCATCACAATTTTGATCCTCTGTGGAGGGGATGGCACCCCCGCTTCGGTAGCCCGACGACCTGCGCGAGAAGTCGAGCACTTCACGGTAGCACAGTTTAACGAAGACCCATACCACACACCCTCGGTCCCTACGCAGACTGATCCAAGTGATATAGGTCAATAAAAAAATCAATTAAAAACCTGTTTTTTCAATGAAGCGTTTGAAATAATGATTTTTTTTCCTTGCAGGTTATGGCAACATTGCGCCAAGGACTCCGTCCGGAAAAATAGCAACCATATTTTACGCAATTATTGGAATACCACTGATGCTACTTTATCTCACTAACATTGGCGACATCTTGGCCAAAGCATTCCGTTATTTATACAGCAGGGCATGTGCTTGTACTGGAGACAGCCAAGGACCGAATCATGATTCCCGACGCAGGCGTCATTTGGCGGATAATTACAGAGTTCAACATTTTGTCGGAAATGCTTCCTCTCCATCTGGAAGATATGGATTAGAAATTGATGATAAGTTCCATTTAAGTGTTCCACCTCCTCCTCCGCCACCCATGTCTCACATCATAGAAGACGAGGTAAGAGTTTTATTTTATTTTATAACTGTCGTTGAACCCAATTTTTAGGTTTACGACTACTCATATTCAACTCCATAGTCTTGTCGTTTTGAACCCAATCCAGAAGACAAGGGAACTCCTGGATCAAGTAGTGTGAAAAATTTGCCTTCGTGGAAGATTTTTTGAAGGAACTAACCCGCATTTGCGTTGCATGGAGAGGAAGACCACGAGAACCTCCCACGGTTAACCTTATGGCAGGGGACTCTAACCCTTGATTTGTCTATCAATGGAGATATTTCACGTCAGCACTGTGGTCGGTGCAATCCGGATGGGGAATTTGTATCTACCCACCCATTCGAACTCAGTTCACCTCATTGGAACGCTCTGAGCCATCGCTGCTCAGAGATTTCATGGAAACCTTTCTTTTTGTTCTTTTTTTAATCTTAGAAAGTTTGTTCCGCTCACATCATCATTTGCATTCATCGTTGTTTCGCTCAACAACAAAAAAACATCGATTTTTCACAAAAAGCAACAAAGTTTTTGTTAATTAAGTAAAATTGTTATGCAGAGACATTATATTTTTGTTTAATTTTTAACGTGTTTCCTCATTGTCAAAACTTTTACCTAATTTTGAATCCAATTATATAGGCAAGTATTAAGATAACCATGCGAGGGTGACAAGATAAGAAGCCTCGTTACAAGGAGTGTCAAATCATGAAAATTTCCCATTTTTTTCCTACTACAACCGGACTCTGAGGAATATATCAGAGAAATTTTGCAGTCTACTCCTCGGTTTTTGTGAAATGTATAGACACATTTTAGAGCATGAAGCTCAAATAGCGTTAGTAGTAGAGTTACGGGAAATCGTGAAGCCATGCAAAATCTCTGTTTTAATGGAAATGATTTTTCATACTTTTGCATGACTAGAATACGCACATCACATCTGCGCATCCTAATGTATGGGGAATTCCCTCTTGCTTCCCTACAGCCCCCCTTCCATTGAACTACCACTAAAGATAGTTTTTGTCAGCTGTTGGTTTTTCGGCAAACTAACATTTAGGATAGCACAAAAATGATGTTCAATTCTTTGATATTTTAACAAATAGAGTGCATAATCTTGGTATTTTATAAATTTTTTATGCATATTTTTTTTTTTTACTTTCCAAAAAACCAAAGCCTATTTTTATGACACTATCAGCACATTTGAGTGACAATAATTTTCATACGACACATAATTTATGATCCTATATACAACTAACCAAGTCTTCTTTTTTTTTGTTCAATGGTTCATTGTAGTAAACTTTGAGTGTTGTGTAAAAAGATTTGGGATTTTGTTGTGTCGAGATTTGTGGTAAAAATTACAATGAAATACGTGCAGGTGTCGTAGTGTGAGTATATCGATCCTGATGGGTCGTTGAAACATGGCCTTTGTTTACATTGGCAACTGTTCTTCCCATTCTATTTAAAGTAAGCCAAGCCCTTCGAGTATCCATTCTCTTAAGTGGCACATTCTGTATTCTTACACAAAGATTTCAATTCTTTCCCTCTATATTTCTTTCAAAGTGCAAGGATTGGACAGGATTGAAGCCATGTAGTACATAAGCAAACTAATTGTGCATCGAAGTTGCCTGATAAATCACAGTTAAGTAAAAGAAGTAGACGAGAAAGAATTCATCTGCGATAGGGCTCAGTATTTAATTAACTTAACGTTAATTGACATTCCAACTTATGTGGAGAAACTTAGCTTAACTTTAACACTCCAACTGTCGCCATAGGTCACACGTGTGGGTATAGGTTATCTTCTTCTTGAAGTGCAAGTTCCCAGTTGTAATAAGCCGCGGAGATTTTAGTGTGAGTCATAAATTTTTTTCCTTGAACTATAACAAAGAAGAGCGAGCTTAAATGAGACATATAAGCCTTGAGAGACCAATAAACTTTAATCCTTTTCCTAACAGCAATGTCATTGTTGTAAAAATGAGTTCCTGAAGAGAGAAGAAGGATGATGAAGCAAAATGGTGGCCATTGTTTCAAATTTAAAGGAAAGAGTAAGAAAATGAATGTACGTCGTCAAAACTCTGTCATTGCATTGTCCGCGACGCCTCACTCACGTGACACAATTTTTGGAGTACAGTGCGCAAAAAAAGAAGGAAAACGAATCAACCTTGAATAACTTTTAGTCTAGTGATTGAATCTTCTTACGTTAAGACTCAATAGTTAGAGAAGTTTATGCCAATTCATTAATGACGACATTTTACGTGAGACACAAAAATGTACTTTCTCTGAATAAACATAACCTTCATTTTCCGACAGCTTTAAGTTTCAGAGCCTCAAAATATAGGAGGTAGCCGCAATCTGGGAAATAGGGTCTCAATAGTTTGGTCTAAAGTTCGGACCCCATAATGCTAATTTTACTTTTTGAGTATTTAGCCATATCTCGAGAACTTTTAAGTCAAATTGAAACATTTTTGCCCACTATTATAAAATTCTTTTATCCAAAGATATTTCCATGCGAAAAATAAATTTTAGTAAATATTTATTATGTTTTATTATTTCATTTAATCTTTCCTTCCTTCCTCAATGGCACGACAGCCCGGGTGGGCCCTGGCCTTCTCAATCAACTTCCTCCAGGCGTGCCTCTGCCTGGCAGTTGTCTTCCAGTTTGAGACTTTTAAGACTGAAAAGTCTCTTTCCACGCAGTCGGCCCATCTCAGCTTTGGTCGACCTCTGGGCCTTGATCCGATGGGCTGAGCCGAAAAGATTATGTTTGTCCAACTCTCTCTGTTCATTCGAATGATGTGACCAGCCCATTTAATTCTTTGAATTTTTACATACCTGACAACATCAGGCTCTCTAAGGGCCCGATAGAGTTCTGAGTTTGAACGTCTGTACCAAGTACCATCAACTTGTTTGCCCCCAAAAATGGATCTTAGGATCCGCCTTTCGAAGATTCCCAAGGAATTCTCATCTTTCTGTGTTGTTGTCCAAGTTTCTGAGACATATGTTAGGATAGGTCTGATTAAGCATTTATAAATTAACAGTTTAGTATCTCTTTTTAGTAGGTCTGATCTTAAATATTTTTTTAATCCATAAAAACATTTACTTGCACTATTGATTCTTCTTTGTATTTCGGGTGCGATATTGCCATTAACGTTGACTTCAGAACCAATTTTATTTAATAATAGTTGAAAAAATTTCGAGTCGTAAGGTATACAATTTTTTACGTCCTTTTAAAGTATATAATTTTACATGGACAATTCAAACATTTGATCGAAATCGGTTGAATAGTTCCTGAGACATCAAACTTAGAGAATGTCATAAACTTAAAATTTGATGACTCTTCCCGAGTCAACCGATTTTGCTCAAATGTTCGAATTTTGTCATCTAAAATTGAATTCTTTAAAATGACGTAAATAACTGTATACCTTACTACTTAATTTTTTTCCACAATTATTTAATAAAATAATAAAAAATAATAAATACTTAAACAAAAATTATTTTTGCCTGGAATTATCTTCTTCTAAACGAATGGTCTGAAAATATGCGAAATTTTGTGAATTGTGTGTTGTGCACTTTTTGCAACATGAAAAGAAAATGAAGAAAATTGTCATGAACAAAAGAAGCAATCTAAGCTTCAGTATAACTTAAAGTTCACAAATAGAAAGAAGAACAAAAATAAATAAACAGTAAATCCACCAGTTTTGGTTATTAAATTGATATGACAAATATTCTAATTGCATTTCAGTAATGTTTTAAATTAAATGCAAATAAAATTAAAAATGCCCACAACTATTGTATGCTTAAAAAAAATTGTTTTTCACAGGTTCGGATCGAGCCTATATCAGATGAAATGTACCGAGAAGAGGATTACAACGGCAAAGTGAGGGTATCTGTACCCATAACGCTTTGCATGGTGATTTTGGTGGGTTATATATCTGGAGGAGCTGTGCTCTTCTCCCTTTGGGAAGGATGGGGTTTCTTGGATGGTTCCTATTTCTGTTTTGTCACTCTCAGCACCATTGGTAAGCAACTCTTTTCTATTCGACTATCATTAATACAATTACTTCAAATGGGCATTCATTTTAGACTTTTAACGTTGAGTTATTGTACTGTTTCGAATGAACATGGAGCAAACAATTACGTAGCATGATAAATATATAGTGTACATATTTTTGTTGCCAACTGTTGTTAAACTATTAAAAATGACTACAGAATACTTTCGATATCTCAAAATTGAAGGGACGCTAAAAAGATTTCGAAATAACAAGTTTAGAATTAAATGTGTTCTAAAAAGTAGAAAAATATATTCTAAAATATTTCTCTCCAGGACTCAATCTTAATGGTTTGAGGGTAGACTTCGAATAAGCTAATTAATTTGTTCAGACGATATTTTAAGTTACAAAATACAGCCGAAACTTAAAATACTTTTACGAAATACACAAAAACATGCTTTCGATGGATTCGGAATTCTGACCCCTAAAATAAAGGGGATAACCGTGATCTGGGAAATAGGATAGTTTGGTCAGAGGAACGCTCCAAAGTTAGGAGGACCCTTTAATGTTATTTTCACTTTTTGGGTATTTCGCTATATCTCGAGAACTTCTTAACTGAATTGAAAAAATTTTGAGCACAATTATAAAATTCTTTTAGATAAATCAATACAAAAAAAAAATTTAAAAAATATTTGTTATTTTATTTAATAATGGTCGATAAATTTTGAATTGTAAGATATAAAATTTTTTGCATGATTTTAAAGAATGTAATTTTACATGGCAGAATACAAAATTCGATCAAAATCGGTTGAGTAGTTCATACGCATTCAAAAATTTCAGTTATTTAAATCGAAATTAGCTTATCGAAAAGCTATTCAGGGTGGTCCGTTTTTTTCGCGCTCTGTACAAGAATCTAATATCCCTAAACTTTTCTACCACTTCAAATAGTTGATAAAGTTCTGTGTTGTTGCTAACTCCCTTAGTTTAGGCCCCTAAACCAAGTCTTAAGGATCGTGTCGCAATTTAACCTCATTCAACAATTGTCACCCATCACCATCTCGTAGAAGTAAGAAGGCCTTCGCACGGATCACTTAAATGATACAAGGAAACGAACATAAACAACGCAGGGGAGATGTCACAACGTTCGGACTACTAAATCAGATTTCTTACTTATCGTGCGAAAGCCTTCTCTCTTCTGGAAGTTGTTACACCTATGCAACCAATGATATGAGAAGGAAGACTGACAATTGGTGTATGTCTTCTCAATTCCTTGGAAGGTAAAAGTTTTTACTTGATCAGTCCTATAAGTCTAGATATAACCGAGCAAATATGAGGCACTTAGTGGCATACCATGCATGAACTGGTGGTATTTATTTTGACCAAAATCCAAAATAAATAACTAAAAGTTTCTCTAGAGTGGAAGAAGCTCGCACCAATGAGGCATCAAATAATTCAATTCATGGGAGATTATTCTTTTAATTCTTAAAATATAACAGTTATTATTTTTAGCGATGTTTAACGAAATAGATTTATAATGAGTTCGACAACTATTGCAACAATATAATTTATATAAATATATAAAAGTCCTGCCAATGTTGATTAAAGGTTTTTAAAAAAATTCATGATGACAATTGTAAAATCAATCGTCTTATCTCTGCCACTACAAGAAAAACTTATCAAAAAAGCGTAAAAACGGCAGCTATGGTTATTTTATGCTTTTAATTTAATTTTTTGGTAGATACGAAAAAACATTTTTTTTTTTTTTAATTTTGCTACCACGTTTAAAAAAATTTCAGGTTGTCTCAACCTTGTCTTTTTCCAAAAGTGTTTTTAAATATTAAAAATTTAATATTTTAATCGAATTATAATTTAACGAAATGAAGATATGTAACAATGAAATTCTTACATATATTCATTAAAATATCATATCGTATAAAATATCATATCATATCTTCATATAAATTATCGAGATATATAATAAAATATAACATATCTTTGTATTAATTATCGACATATATAATGAAATATCAAATATCTTCATGTAAATTATCGACATACATAATTAAATATCATATCATATCTTCATATAAATTATTGACCTATCTTCATTTCAATTATCGATAGCGCAATTATCGAAATGAAGATATGCTTTGTTTTATTAATCATGCCCAAGGCGTCTGGTGTCACCAAGCCATTATAAAATCGTCCCTTATATCATATACTTTGATCGAGCACACTTTAAATAAATTTCAGACGGATATCGACTAGTAATGTGAACAGTTCTTCTTCACTCATAAAATTATAATGGTTGCATATTTATTTGCAGGTTTTGGAGATCTCGTTCCAGGTGATTCGGTGATTTCTGATGGAGGCTCTCAGGAGAAACTAGTCATGTGCTCTCTTTACCTGCTGTTCGGAATGGCCTTGATTGCCATGTGCTTTAATCTGATGCAAGAAGAAGTTATCCACAAAGTTCGCAGTTGCGGAAGACGAATTGGCATCATCAAGGATCAAGAAGATGACGATGATATGGGATGAGGGATATCATCTAATATTCGACCATTAGCTGAAAATGATGAACCCTCTCGGAAGGAGAGTCCATCAGAGTTGAGAGCACATCGATGAGTGGTGCCACCACCGCCATCGATATCATTTATGTTGATAACAAAATGTCACGTTCTCGCGTTGATCCAATTTTTAATTCCAAACGACTTTTTTCAGTTAACATTCAATCGTCTGCAATCGGAATCAAGCGAACCAGGACGTGTATGGAACGAATATGCTTAGTGAGGCTTTTAAAACCGAAACTAATTCCAAAATATTGAGTTTACAATAGTATACTAAAATCACATATATATAAAAGAAGATAAAGACATATTTGATCGAAAAAAACAGTGCTCTTTTTATGATTTTTTCAAAACAATTACACAGCGCCATTTAATTAGAACTATTCTACAAGTCTCATTTATTTAGTTAGTCAGAAAACCACACTAAAAAAAAGGAGATAGAAAATCAAAATAACAGATTTAAATGGAAAGAAATGGAGCCTCTCCGATATTTTCATCCAACAAATTTGTCCAAGAAAACCGCTTTTTGAAGTAATAATAATGTTACGTCTTCAGAAGTTTTACTGTAGAGATCTATAAATTATTTTAATATTAATGTGAGCTTTTCCACATTTTGCAGAATTTTGAATTTTATGCAATATGCAATAAATTTAATTAACACAAACGTATCATGTTGTTTTTCATTGTATTCATTTTATATATATATATTTTTTATTTTCTCATTTCTGTTCACGATTTTTGTCCCCAAAAATGTGACGCCATAATAATTCTCCACATTTAAATTTATAATTTTTTGCACATCGACTGAAAAATATTTGAATTTGCATTGAGAAGCGCTTGAAAGGGTCCAACTCTTTTTATTTGAGAGATAACGCGATGTTTAATTTTAATCAGTTCTAAAGTTTTTCTCTTATTTCAACCCTTTCTAAGGCCTTGGTAATCATATTTACCACCACTTGAACTTTGATATGCCATTTGTTATTAACTCGAATGCAAGTAATATTGAATAAAATTGGTTACAATATGCCTGTTTTTAGGGAATGTAAAATAAGTTATAATATATAATTCTTTTTTTCAGTTTGGAGTAATTATAAAATTTATTTTACAAATTAAAAGAAATGAAAGTAATTAAATTTCTTACTTTCGTATAACGCCTGTTGGATAGTATTAGACATACTTACCACAAAAAAATGTTGTTAAAATCCACTTTATCCACTAATCTAAATGAATTTTTTCATCTAAATTCAGAAAATATTTTAATGTACCTACCCTTACTAGAAATAAATGGCTCATTAATGGATTAACATATTACATCATATTAAGTTACACTGCCAATATCGATGCTTTGTTTTTCCAAGATTAAAAGTAGTTTGTACAATTGTAATCATTAATGGTAAAAAAAAGTATAATTAATACTGTTCTGCAGCGATTGAGCATATATTACCCTTAATGCCAACAACTCGGTTTTTGCGAAAGATTTTATCAGTTTGCGCAGGTTAGAACCTTTTTTTTTTAATGGTTTTAAATTTTTTTTATCTATTCTTACTGCGCTAACAGAGAATCGGTATATTAGAGAATAAGTAAATTGATGGCGAATAAGGAACGGAATTATAAATTTATAAGCAATTAAAAAGCTTTTCAATTGTGGTACGATATTCAATTACCGTAATTTTATTTTAAATCTTAAATTCTCACTTCTCATTTATTCTGATAGCCACACTTGATGGTCATCAGTTTGTTCCCCTTTACTAACTCTCCGTTTCACGACTCCACGTTACTGCATTGCTCTTAATACTCATAAACTCACAGCACTGGTGTTGTTATTAATCCCATGTCTGTCGAACTTTCTTCAAAAAAACTTTTTTTTTTGTTGCTGAAAACTAATCTATGTCCCATCCTAAGTTCGAAAATGCAAAATAATTTTGTTAGCAAGCAGTTTTTGCTTGACCTATTGGTGGTGAAATATGCCGACCTTACGGGCACAAAAACGTCGAACGTATGGGATACGACTCCGACAGTGATAGGGGTTAATGCCATGGTTAAAACTGTTTGCAACGACCACTGTGTCTTAAAATAATCTTAGAGATAGAAATTTAAAGTCCCCTTGCCGTCGGACTAACTCTTAGAGATTTTCATGGTTTTCCTCTCTGTGTGAACTAGTTGCTGGTCAATTTGACTCAAAATGTCCTCCACAAAAGCAAATTTCTGTTAATGCGTTGATCTGAGAATTCCAAAATTCAACACTCAATTTTCAACAACACTTATATTTAACTACAATTATGTCTTTTAGATTACAATTAGATTCCCTCAACAGCTTGTTAGGGGCCAAGGGATTCATGGAAGTTAAGGCCGAAACCCACCGCATGATTGTGGAAAAGTTGTCAGCAATGCGCAACTGCCGCATTTACAAGCTCATACCCATCCAATGGATGATGGGTAGGCTTCAAACCACCCCTGCAGTTAAAACTACAGTTCTTCACATTGACAGTTTATCGTCTTTGGCCTATCATGGCTCATTTAACAATAATTTTAACATTTTTTATATCACTATCTAAAGACTATATACATATATGCTACTGCATCTGTTCAAAGTAGGAAACACTATTTTGGGGGGATATTAATAAATGTGGCTTTCTACGAAAAATAGGATTTGATGCATTTTGCTGTTTCGATACACTCTAAATCTGAAATTCTCAAATTTACTTGTTTTTCCACTAAGTTCTAAGCTTTCATGAAATTTCAGCCATACAATCCATTTCTCTAACTAAGAATCTTTAATGACCTATAACTCCATAATTTTTCGATATCATTACACAAATTGTGTTTAAGCTCAAACTTTTCTGGTTCTAAATTGAGAATGGATTACCTCTATGCTGATAAAAACCAAAACAACCAGCACAATCCCATAAACAGACTTACAATCGTTTTTCAGTAGAATTAAAGCAATTTTTTTTTCATTCATCTGATACAGAATGTGATATATGTCTGTTTATGTGACATGATTTGTGCTGTTTTCAATAGTAATAACTAATTTACAGTGACTAAACAAAACACCTGTATAACTTTTAATTTAATGATTTAATTTTTAAATACAAACATGAAATTTTAAGAGGGCATAATTCATCTAGACTTCAGGCTTAATTTTAAAATTTTTCGACCTTTTTTTGTCGTTGGTTAGATTATAGGAAATAACGCTTGGTCATTTTAAAAACTCCTATCAACACAAATATAAAGCCGCAAAATGAGGTAACCCTAGCAGCAAAATAACTTTATCCACGGATCTTGGCTCAATGGGGGGGGGAGGGCTCAAAGGGCAGATATTGGCCTTATATAGAAATTTGTTTGATTCACCCGTATATCTAAAAGCCACATTACAACCAATATCGGCCTCTGCACATAGGCCAATATTGGCCCTTTATAAGACCAATATTGAAAAATCTAGATATCTCAATATGGGTCTCTCGGTACATGTACATATAGGACCCATATTGAGCCAGTTTTGAGCCCAACTAGGACCCATGTGAAATTATTGCTGGGGAAGTAATAATTTGGATAGATTGTGTTCAAATTTTTTTTCAATTCTTGTTTTACCATCACTTTAATAAATCAAATTTCGATGATAATAAAAACATTTAACGTAATTTAGGCGAATTAGATAAAGATACTTATCGAAAATCTGAAAACAGGTTTAGGTATCATAATAAACTACCTTTCAAGAAATATTGATTGGTGAATTGAATTGAATTGGGATAGTTTTAGAAAGAAAAAAAAAGTGTCAAAAAAAAACAAACTACGAAGCTCAAGGAAGAAGATCAGCTTCTAACTAGTTAAAATCATGTCTTAATTGCATATATTCTTCAGCACTGTCATTAGCAGAATAAACAGCTTTTCGTTCGACATCATAATAGGACACATTATAGTGGAGGACGAAAAAATGTGAAACTTGCTAGAAAAGTGAAAACTTTAGAAGTAATAGTAAAACTTACTAAATAAGTTGCCTTTCACCACTTGCATTGAATATATCTTTGTTTCATCTGTTGCACTTCTGGTTTAAGTTTTTTTTTCTCCGATTTTTCTGATAAGCTAATAGTGCTAACAAAATTTGTTCAATTCTTCTCCTGAAATACTTCTTTCATTCGAACTTAAAAATAAAGGAATCTTCTGTAGCAGGTATTTTTTCATGCAAAGGTATCACGTTGCAATGAATAACTGATTGTCTCTTAACTCTTTCTCGAGTACTACAAACGAAGTAAGCTATTATTTCAACAAAATCATTTTTGCCGAATAAACTGCCCTTAAACATCCCATGGACTTGATGCAAAGTAGATTTTAACATTACTAATCAGCATCTCTTTCTAAAAACATTAAGCGTCATTCAGTTAGTTCCCCGTGTATGGTGTACGTTAAATCTGTCATTTTACAAAGTCCTCCGGATTCTTAAAACATACCTCTCGGGGTACTGAGTTGGAGCTTTCTCTGGTTCAAATCAGAATTTCGATCTGTGGATAAATGAATTGATGTATGAACGAGCCCACCCTTTAAAACGGATTGTGCCGTGTGTGTGTGGCTGGAGTCATATCCTTGGCCAAAGATGGCACCTCAGTAAAACAAGAATCGCACCCTCTGCCTCAAATTCTCTTGGTTTCATCAAGCAGGCCTGTTAGTATTGGCAAGTGGTGTTAGAAGCAACAACTAATTTTACTTTCCTTAAGTTGTAGCAAGTTTTTACTGTAATTTGATGAGTAATGTGCATGATCACTGCAAACTAACACTTTCGCGCTACGTAATCACACTATGACTTCCACTTGGTTAAAAAAAAATTGCAAACCAACAGACAAAAAGGCTACGCAACCAAATCAAAATGCCCGAAAATGAATATTCTTTGTTTTATATAAACTGAAATTTCTTTTTCTTTTTTAATGACCGAGAACTTGACAAAATGTAACAAGTAAGAACTAACATTAAAAATAAAAGAAAGGTTGTAATACAAAAATTAAATACTTTTGTATTAATAAAAGAATTAAATCTCTTTCGTTTTCATAAAATGTCTTTGTTAAAGAATAAGCGTAGAGAGAATCTATTTCAAATTCAAGGCTGAAAACATACCATTGAAATATAAATAGATTTATATTTCAAGGGAAGAGTTATTTTTAGAATCGTTCCCTCGTTCACTTCCATATAAGGAAGCAGAAATGATTTTCCTTAATGCGTAAGGTTACAAGGAATGTACGAATGTGCCTTTTTACTCCAACGGAAATACCTTTCAGAAAGGTTNTCGTACATTCCTTGTAACCTTACGCATTAAGGAAAATCATTTCTGCTTCCTTATATGGAATTGAAAAAGGGAACGATTCTAAAAATAACTCTTCCCTTGAAATATAAATCTATTTATATTTCAATGGTATGTTTTCAGTCTTGAATTCCCAAAATAGAATAGCTTTACGCTTATTCTTTAACAAAGACATTTTATGAAAACGAAAGAGTTTTAATTCTTTTATTAATACAAAAGCATTTAATTCTTGTATTACATATATATATATATATATATATATATATTACCCCGTTAAAGTGTGAAATCATATTTCATAAAATATCTATGTTTTTCATGAAACAACTAGACAAATCAGTTAAAGTATATAAAATTATTGAATTCTACGATTTAACTTAGTATTCTATAAAATAACGGTTTTTTGATGATTTATAAAGTATGAAATGCGGCGCACGAAAGTTCTTTGAACCGGTTCCAGCTGCTTTTTGGTCAGTTTTGAACAGCGTAATAGCTGCTTTGCAATAACGTGTGTGTGTGTGTACGCTTCATTCCGTTGCTTTTAGACGTAGAATTTAGATCGTGTATTTATAAATTATGCATTTATATTAAATTCCATAATCTGATATTCTTTATTATTAATCAATCATCCGCAATAGGGATAAAATGCATTTTTGGAGAGATTTTACCTATTTATGATCAATTCATTTATAAAATAACTCTTAAATTCTTTATTTTTCTCTTTAACGGTCTATCATTAGTTATTTCATAGAATAACTAAGCAAAGTATGACTTTTTTCATCTATTATATACTTTAACTGACTTGTCTAGTTATTTCATGAAATACCTAGTTATTCTGTGAAATAACTGAATTATACACTTTAACGATAACATATATATAAAGTAGCTTTAATTAGTGAAAGAACAAGAATGGCATCGAAATCATACGAATCATTTTGAAGAAAACCGAACAGATGACATCAAACCCATTCGATTGATTGTTGGAGTAATATCAGAATGACATCAGTTAAGTAGTCAAGTTTGGTCTGGCAATAAAACTGGCTTTGATGCAAAACATATTTCATCGAACCATCTCAGTTACATTTTAACGTTACAAGAACGTAATTATATTTAAAATATTTACTGCTTTTATTTATGTTCTCCAATTTTATTTTATTAACAATTATTTACTCTACTGTATCAAGATATCCTCTTCTTTCTCTTTTTAATTCCCTTTGAATGCTCTTTCGTTGAATTTGTTTAATTTTCTGTCAATTTTCGCCATTTAAGCGAACAAAAATATAAGACAAGGCTTTGGAAACTTTGTGACAGAATATTTTGAGTTAATGTATTATTAGCTTTCAATTAGCAATTTTCTGAGATAAAAGATGCCGCTTGCCAAGTAAGTCAGCTTATTTTTTTTTAACCANGTTTTTTTTCCTTTTTTTTTTTTTTTTTTTTTTACTCTATTCCCTCTCATTGTTTCTCTAAACCTAAGCTATTTTAGCTTCCGTTACGCCATTTCTTTTATTAGAATCCTCCAGAACAGAATCGTTTTTCTGAGAAAAGACCCACAAAGTTAAGTTAACAGCTGCTGCTCTTTTCTTTATGAAATATAAAATTGCGTCAGAATATGCTACTTGCGGAATCACATCTTTCCATCTTGTAAAAACCAAGTTTAAAAAGAATAGGCAATACTATAATTAACAACATTTCTTAATTTATTTTAGAACCAATTTGAAAAATTTTCAAATTTTGATTTAAAAAAATAAGTAATTAAACATTTCTTTAAAGAAAAAATCTCGCTTTTAAGCATGATGATTCCAAACGGTAAAACGTTCCTTACCTCTTTTGGGGGAAAAATATGCTATTTTATTTCATTTATTTTAACAACGAAACACACACTAGAGATAAAAATAATAATAATAATATGATTACAGTTGTGTATAATGAGAAAAAAGAAAGTCAGTGCATTAACCATGCATAAAACATTTGGACACATCTTTCATTAAAAACATTCAAAATATATATTAAAAAAAATCAAGATCCGTTAAAAATGCAAAAAATCTGTATGAAGAATATTGTTTTACATCATTAATGTTTACAAAATGAGCACATAAATAATGTTTTTCATTTCGTATAGAGTGACATTTCGCTGGGTAAACTGAATCATACTTCGGAGCAATCAATAATATAATCAAAAAATAATGAACAATACAAATTTTAACGACATTCTAATGATGAAACCTCTAAAATATTTTACAGTGCAGAAACAGAAATAAATATATGAGTGGATGAAGCTGGCAAGTGACCTGGTAAGGAAAGTGGTATCCTAACTGTTACCGCGAATGAGCGAAACCAAGAGAATGTCGACTTTCACCAGTTAATGTTAACAATCACATAGTCGCTTGGGTGAATGTCCGAAATATTTATTATATCCGAATTTGATATTCATTTATACGTTGATATTATAATTCGATATTTTAATATCTGCCGAAGATAGATTGGGAGAAACATCAGTGTTCGGAGTACCGGTTAAACGCATACTGGCGAATGGCACTTTACCTAGAAAAACATTGATGTAAGGCATACCGGGCAGTGGCACTTCACTAGACCTAGTATATGTACCAAATGTGAATATTCACCGGCGGAAGTCGACAACCACCCATTTTCGTCACTCAGACACATTATTAAAAGGTGGTTCACTCATTTTTATTGACTTCATTTGAAATAAAAGTGACGCAAAACTAATGTGGATTATTTATGTTAAATTGGTTAGCATATACTGTTTTATAACTGTTGTAAGTTAGATACAGTTACAACAGTTAGCCAGCGCTCTCTATGATAGTATGACCCATACGAAGAAATGTCACAGTTTTGTTAATAGGAATTTCTAATCTAATTTTTAATATTTAAAAAGTTACTCATCAAACGTATTTTTTTGGGGGGTGGAGTGCTCAAAAAAATGTGTTGTTCATAATACTTTGGGTTCATAAAAAATTATTCAAAATTTACGAATCGATTTAAAGGGCTTTTATCGATGTGGAAAAACCTCGTTAAATGAGCGGCTTTTATAATTTTCAAACCTTTTTAAAAAGTCCAAATAAATATTTTCAGAAAAATAGTAAATTTAATGCTTCGAGTTTCAAACACCCAAAGCTGTTATAATTTTCCTTGGAGAAAAAGTTTTGAAAAAAAAAACCTTAAAAGTATTTTATTTTATAACCGTCGTTGAAAAGCCGACCCAATTTTGGGTTTAGGACAACCAACGTTCAACTCCGTAGCCTTGTCATTTTTAACCCAATCCAGAAGACAAGGGAACTCCTGGAGCAAGTATTGGGAGAAATTTGCCTTCGTGGAAGGCTTTTTGATGGAAGTAACCCGCATTTGCGTTACATGGAGAGGAAAACCACGAAAGCCTCCCAAGGTTAACCTGACGGCAAAGGTTAACCCATGATCCATCTACCACTGAGGATATTTTTACGTCAGCACGGTGGTCGATGCGAGCCGAGTGCGGAATTCGTGTCGACCCGCCGTTGATGGAATTCGAACCCGGTTCACCTCATTGGAAGGCGAATGCTCTATCCCCTGAGCCACCACGGCTCCTTTGTAGAAATATTCTCATTACATTCAAGACCGACAAAAGATGTGCCCTTCCCTTGCCCGAGAATACTAATAGGGCTGTTGGAGTCAGAGAATGGAGAATAGGTCGAAAAAAGCTATTATATTTTTACACATTAAGGAAAGAATTCTAATTAATTAAAGCAATTGAAAACAATACTTCCAGTGGAAAAACGCGCTAAGCAGCTGAAAAGCCAAAAGGAATTGAAACAATGAATAAATATGATAACCGAAGCTGATGTCTTCAGGGGGTACCAGCTCCGGAAGCCATAAAAGCAAAACCTTTTCTATCGAAAGACAAAACTCTAAAATTGCTCTCTCTGTACTCCAAAGGTTTTGCCAAAATCCAGGAAGAGGATACATAAAGCAAATACAGAAGCATAAAATCAAGACAAATACGTAAGAGTAATACGCGCAAAAGCTTACTTGAAACATAAATCCAATAACCAAATTACACTGCCAGACAACAACTAAATTGAAATAAATGTAAAAAATCCTAATTTCAGCAGAAGAAAGAAAAATAGGATAGAAAAAAAAGAGCGAGAAAGTTTTGACATCGCTAATAGAAATATTCGCAAAAGCACTAGAAAAAGAATTACCTTGTGAAATCCCTATATTTTGTTTATAAAAATTAGGCCATTAAAAAATACATTCTCAAAAAGATTAAACCTACAAATATACATCCAATAAGATTGATCAATATTTTCCTTAAATAATTATTTCTCAAAAATGCCACTGCAAATTTCAATAATTTGTGCATGTGGTATACTGGTGTACTAATTTTCAAAGTCAAAAGTATTAATATTAGAAACAACATTATTATTAATAAAATTCAAAACATCAGCGTTACTACCAATAACAATATTTTTTTCTTCTTTAATCTTAAGCAAAATTATTTTAAGAAAATTAAAACAATTTTTTACTAATACTAGAATTATAACAATTTGTACCACACGCAATAAATCTAATTTTAATACTTTTCTAATGTTAATACTTTTGACTTAGAATATCTGCACACCAGTATACCACATGAACAAATTATTGAAATTTGTTGTGGCATTTTTGATAAATATTTATTCAAGAAAAATATTGATCAATCTTATTGGATGGATATTTACAAGTTTAAATTCTTTGAAAATGTACTTTTAAATGGCCTTAATTTTTATAAGCAAAATATTCCACAAGGCAATTCCTTTTCTGATGCTTTTACGGATATTTTTTTACATTTTTTGAAGCTAAATTTATTGAGTTGAATGATTTTAATGCTTTTAGACACATTGATGATTTAATTTTATTTGTGATAATTATGATTTTATTTTTAATATGCATCCTAAAGATTTGGTTTTGAAGAAAACTAATAAAAGTTGCTTTTAGATTTTAAAATTGAAAATTTAGATTTTAAAATTGATATTGTTGATAAACAAATTAAAATTGGTGTTTATGATAAAAGAAAGACTTTTAAATTTAAAGTTATTTTTTTCTGCAATTTTGATACTAATTTGTGCGGTAAAATTTTCAAAAATTTAGTTTTTTTCAATCGTTTAGAGTTAATAAAAGTTGTAATAATGTTTGCGGCGATGCCCTGCTCCTACATTTTCATCTTACCTAATGCGAAAGGGCACTTGCACTTCAACTTGGAGTGACGCATTTAAAAACCAGTTTTCCGCCAGCAACCAGGCTACTCCCATTTTCCCTCGTGCACTAGTACGTGATGCACGANTGTGCACTTGGACCTGGTTGGCCCTTTCCCACCGTCCGATGGCTACGAATACTTGTTGACGTGCATTGACCGCTTCACAAGATGGCCAGAGGCCATCCCTGTTCCTGATATGTCAGCGGAGACCACATGATTTACCACATGTTTAAAGTTTTCAAAAGGCAAAAAGTAATTTTTTTTTTAAAATTTAGAAAATAATGGTTTTCCTTTTAATTTTTGTACTATTGATTTTAAAATTAAGAAAATGATTGGGAATTATTAGTTTTGTTTTTTCTTTTAATAAGGCAAGATCAAGTCTTGACCGAGTTGCCCCGGTCAAGCATTTCTATTAATGATGTCAATACTTTCGCGCTCTTTTTTTTTCTATCCTTTACGTTTATTTCAGTTCAGTTGATGTCTGGCAGTCAGTAGTGTAATTTGGTTATTGGATTTATGTTTCATTCTTTTGTGCGTATTATTCTTCTGTATTTTCTTTATGTATTTCGTATTGTATTCTGTTCCAGGACTTAGGCAAAATCTTTGGGGTACAGAGAGAGTAATTTTAAACATTTGTCGTGCTCTCTCGATAGAAAAGGTTTTGCTTTTATGGCTTCCAGAGCTGGTACCCCCTGAAGACGTCAGCTTCGGTTGTCATATTTATTCATTTATGTATTCATTTTTTTCATTATATTTTTACCATATTTTAATTAACTGTTTTCGCGTCTGTAGCGATGGAATCTTGTATCAAAATTTATAACCACGTTACAACTCGCTAGAATGTTTAAATTTAAACTGAAGATCTGCGTCTGATAGCAGCGCAAGTTATAATGGTTACCTAATCACTGAAGAAACAAAATGTATCGTTTTTTGAAATGTTGACTACATTCAGACTAGCTAGAGGGAACTAAACTGAAACTTCATGCCTGACCGTAATACTGACATTTCGTAATGGGTGCCTCCAGCCCCCCCCCCCCACTTTAGTAAATTGACAATTCGACCACTTTCTGTCTCTAGTTTAAAACGTTTCCACATTGCTCAAAAAAATGTATAGTATCATAGAATCCATTGATAATCAAAGTGTGAACACAAGAAAACTTGACACAAACCTAAATTGAAGGAAATACTCTAAAACGTTTACCAAAGAGAACAATAAATTTATTTCGGCCACACAAAACAAACAAAAAACATGTCCTTAATTTTGCTTTCAATACCACTTCAATTTTCCACACTTGCTTTGACAGTGTTGCGCATTTCATCTTAAATGTAACAAAAATTAAACTATTTATACCTTCTTTTTAACTCAACTTGGAAAATGGAATTTTCATTTTAGCGTGTAACGAATTGGTTAAAATAAAATTTTAAATTTATGGGACATTTTGCTTATTGTTGCTGTAGAATCATTTTTAAACAAAAATCAACTTTGCGTACCATATTTTGTTGCGAAATAAGAATGGGATACTTGCAGGTGACGTAGTGTGGGTATCTTGATTGGTTGTTGAAACATGGCTTTGTTTACGTCAGCAACTGTTCTTTCAACTCTATTTCGAGTAACTTAATCAAGTATCAGTTCTCTTAAGTGACACATTCTATATTCTTACATAAAGATTTTAATTCTTTCACAATATATGTTTTACTTAACACAAAGACAGGCACATAGCCATGTAGAACATAAACAAACTAATTATATATCGAAGTTGCCAGGTGCACAAAACAAAAATAAATCATGGTCGCAATAAAATACATAAACTAATAATACAATACTAATTCAAGTAAAAGATGCAGACGAGAAAGAATTATATTTCAACAAAATCGATGTGCGATGCGGCCCTGCATTTAATTATCTTTACGTTAAATAACATTCTAACTTATCAGCTGACGTCATAGGTCACATGTGTGGGTATGAGTAATCTTCTTCTTCTTCTTGAAGTGCAAATACTCAATCATCGTTTTTCAGAATGGTTTCGTATATGGATAAAAAGAAAGAATTGATAGAAAAAAATTTCATAAAGAAACTCAGTATTTTCGGTGAAGTAAAAATTACAACCATACGAGTACCCAACGATATTCAAAGAAAAAAAAATTCCATCAAATCAATCAATCATTCTAAATTCAAAGAAAAATTGAATACTTGTGAATTTATTTATCTACTTGAGGAGGAATCGTTGATTTAAATCAGTACTGCTTGCTTCGAAATAAAGTAACATTATATCTTCCATTGGAGTATATTGTCGAAAGTACCAGTTCTTTCACGAGCAATTTCATATCCTTAGTATTATTATGCACAGTAAGCAAAATAAAAAACGGAACACCCTGAATAACTTTTGATCTAATGATATAATATTCCCGTACTATGTTTTAATCTCAATAGTGTAAAGGGGTGACCTCAAATATGCTAATTAATTGTTGCAAACGATCTTTTAAGTTACAAATTCAGACACAAAAAAAGTTCTTTCTCTGAATAAACAATTGTAGGATGGATTCGGATTCTCGAAATACGGGGAATCATCGCAATCTGGAAAATAGGGTTACAATAGTTTTATCAGGAGAATAATCTAAAATTTTGATCCCCTTTAATGTTAGTTTTACGCATTTAGTCATACCTGAAAAAATTTATAAGTAAATCGAAAAATGATTGCGCGTAGTTATAAAATTTATTTATGCAACGGTAATTCCATGACAAAAATAATCTTTAGTGATTATTTATTTTAATTAATACAAGTCGAAAAAATTCTGTGCACAAATGTTTGCATCATTTTAAAGAATGTAATTTTATATGGCAAAACTTGTACGAAATCGGTCGAATATTTTCTGAGTTATCAAATTTTAAAAATGTCGTATATTTGAGGTTTCCCCTTTTAGCCGTTAAGATTGAGTCCTAGTACATGGAGATCTGATCATTATTCACAGGGTGTTCCGTAATTTCTATTTATTTATTTTCTTGCTATCATTCATTGCAATTTTGATTATTATTTTGTAAGACTTCGCGAAATCCTAATTAAAATAAATTGCGTGGTTATTTTGGAGGTCTGGTTTTTATATGTGGTCAGGAAAGTAAGAAGTATTGAAAAAAAAATATCCTGAATTAGACAATGATAATTTACCTAAAATATTCATTTAAAGTTTAAATAATATTAAATGTTTAAGAAAAAAACTTCAGAAATTTGCATTAATTAGGCCCTTTCTAAGGACGCAAACGGTTCTTTTATGCGTTGTTATTTAAAATGAATGCACTTTCAGTTTGGCATTATTTTAAATTATCGAGTACTCTCAGTTTATAACAACCCTCGTTGAACAGCCGATCCAAGTTTTTTTGGGGTTTACGACTACCAATGTTCAACTCCGTAACCTTGTGATTTTGAACCCAGAAGACAAAGGAACTCCCTGTATCAAGCTAGTCTTCAAGGAGGACGTTTTGAAGGAACTAACACTCGATTGCGTTACAAGGGGTGGAAAACCAATTACACAGCAAGGGGATTCTAAACCATGATCTGTCTACCACTGAGGATGTTTTATGTCAGCTTTGTGGTCTGTGCGAGCCCGCAGCAGAATTCGTATCAATCAACTACCATTGGGATTTAATCCTGTGTCCTCTCCTCACGAGGCATCATCATTTGACATGTTAAAAAAAAATTGAGGTGATGGGGCATAAAGTTAAATGATTTCTGCTTAGTGGTCCGTAAATATCAAAGATCCGTGAGACCACGGTAGACCACTGCTAATCCACATTTAGAGGTGTTGCAATATGAAAAAACTACCACTTTAAAATTAAATCAAAAAATTATATGAATAAAGCTTGTGACACAATTAAAACTTCTTTCTGGAGTTCTTTTCTTCGGTATAAAAAAAATAAACTAACTTTGAGACTCTATATTGGAATTACGGATTTAATTTGACATTATAATGGGTGCTAAAGTTATTAGTGTGTTTTTATCGATCCTACTAAAGAACTTCAAATGCATTTTTTTTTCCATTTATAATAAATAAAAACATTTTTCTTCTCTTTGAAAACATGGACTTGAAATTCAAAACTGTAATAATTGAGTGGAATTTTGAATAATAAATAATACTAACAACAAAAAAGAGAATTAAAAAGAAACTACTAACTAAAATAATTAGATTACTTTATTTGAAAAGTAAACATAACCTTAAAAATAGCAGAAATACAGCGCTTATTATTAATTATTTACAAATATGCTCTTTGGCAATACAATTTCCAACTGAGCAGAATGGATATTTTGAAAAATGTAAAACATGTTTCTTTCATTCCAATCATTAAAACATTATTTAACAGTTTCATGACTTGTGTAATTATACATTTATCACTTGGGATGCACAGCCTTTCTCGGAACAGGACTGTGGAAAAATGATGCATTCAGTTTTTATGCCAGTAAGCAATAAAAACATCAATTTATCTAAATTTGCCACTAATGCTGTATAATTAAAACCTCAAATATATATTTTTTTAAAAATGTGCTTACTTTCAAAGTAAAGAAAAGTTGCATTTTTCACATGCTCTTTTTTCACACATAATTTAATATAGCGTTTGTCCTAAATTAAACTATATCATAACAAACTTTATCAAGCCCAAAAAAGGAAAATAATTTTAGTACTTTTTATAATATATATAAGCTAATTACAACTTTTAAATCATAATATAGTTTGAATAAGATATGCTTGAACATCCACAAATGATCTTAAAATATTCTGCTTTAAGAAATATCCACATGTTTTTAAGAATTGTATTGAAATTTGTTTGAAAAACAATTAGAAGTTATTTTTATACAAGTTATACAGCATTATTTAACAATATTTTTTTCAGCTATATAGTTGTCAGTGCTCACTGACCACTGGAGGGTCACAAGGTTGTGCATGACCACAATGAGATGATTTGATTCTGACAAGTCCTAAACCAAAGCCAAAATAAAATAATTATTTTTTCTTGTCTGATATGGTGTATTTATCATAGTTCTTGGTTGGATCATAGGGTTCCCACCTGGAAGCAGGAAAAATATGCTTGTTTCTTTCATACCAACTACGAAGAAGGACCTTCCCCGCGTGGGATTCATCTTTTTCAACTGTTGCGTCACTCACAAGGCGAACGTCGTCATGGACATCAAAGCTGAAGAGGGGACCACTTTTTCCTCTCGCTTTTGTTACAATAAAATCATAGAATGTGTAATGATGAGGGATTATCAAGTCCTCTTTTACGTACATCAACTGATCCCCTGTGACTGCTCTCAGTTCGTGAAATTCCTTCCTTAACACTTCTAGGCATTTCTATAGAAAAGAATTCAATTTATTTCACATAATTTAATTTACAATTTCAAAATATTACTTCTGGTGTCATTCAAAGCAATAGGGCAAAATTAGGAAATTTTGCCACTAGTGGTTAGCTGTAGAATTTTTAACAGTAGCCCCTTTTCTAAAAATTGAAAATACAAAAAAAATAAAAACTTCTGATATTAATAATATTATTTCTTTTGAAGTATTCCTTAAAATAGGGTCGTTTTTAAAAGGGAAAATAATTATAAAATCTAATATAAAATAAAGCAATCTTCAGAATATTATAAAAAATTAATATAATAATTGCATATTTATTTAAAATAATAATAATACTAACTAAATGCACATGAAAGCTTTATACATGAGAAACGTTTCAATGAAAAAATGGGTGACTGAGTGGCAACTGGCAAACAATTTTTTAATCGCTCTGCAGAGGATCAAAATTGCGATGGCATGTCATTGGATCATCCTCAGGGATATTTCCCATACTGTCACCAATAGCCCATTGTGGAGCTCCAGTGAGACATAAATAAAATACTTACTTACCTAGCCATTCATTTTGATCTATATTCCAAGCAGCCATGCCAATTTTCAATTGATGTTTATATTTTAGTAAAAATATCTATGAGATGATCAGTTGTCATCAGAATTTCACATGAAAATTTATCTCAATCTACAGATTTCATTGAAAAAGTGATCAATATAATAAAATATCTTACACGCAATATTTATGAAAAGTTACAATAAAAATTCGTTTCTTCAGATGTCGATCTGCTACAGGGAAGATTACCTATCTCTTTTTCACTTAAATAGCGACAGCAATTCAATTTTATGAAAGTAATGCACCCAAATTTCTATTCAATAAAATATATTATTTTTACTTAATAAAATATATATATCCAAGACATTCAAAATCACGCATAAAATGTTGCTATATTTTGATTCATTTTTAATGTACTTTTAACAAAGTAATTCCATATTGATAGATGCAAAGAGTTAGTCTGTCACACTAGAATTGCTCATTTTACACAGGGAGCGTAGCCAAACTTTTTGACAAAAAATAAGCACCTTTTAAGCACTCAAAAAATATTTTAAAAATTTTATAATTAGGACATGTGCAATCAGAAAAATGTTTTCTTCTTATAGTTGAAAGTTCTTCATATATACATTAATAAAATGCAAAATAATTTTCTAAGACTATAAATGATCATGATAAAATAACTAGTTTCTGACAAAGAACTCTTTTCTTGATTATATTAGCCACCATAAAAGTGAGAAAAAAAATCTCATTTTTAAAAAAAAAAAATTAAGCACTTTATAAAAACACCCAATGAAAAAAGCACCTTTAAGGGTTTTTAAAACGTGAAAATAAGCACCTTTAAACACTTTTTAAAATTGCTACGCACATTGTTACAGTCCTGGGTGTAATCATTATTCATCAAAAGAAAAAAAAACTATAAATTCTTCATGTTTAAATTTTTTTAAATAAATTATTGAATCAATATTATGCTTTAAAACTATTAATTATGCCTTTTTTGTACCAAGTGATGCAGTTTCAAGACTCTATAATTTACAATCAGAGAATTATACTAATTAGCAAAACAGGGTTTCCATTCAATTTCAGAAAAAAATTATAAAATATGTTAGGAATTATCATTTAGTACAGTAAGCATTAAAATAAATCAGATAGACAATAAATAAATTTTGATAAGTCATTCGAAAAATTGATATTTTTCTGATGAAAAATAATAAAACCTGTTATCTACCATTCTTTGGTACCGTAAGCATTTGAATAGATCAGATAGACAATAAATACTTTTTTAAACATAAATTATTTAGTATTTGTAATGACTTCTCAAATATTTGTAATAAAATAGCTAGCAAATAAGTTCAAAATTACCAATAGGAATTGATAAATACTGTGGCCCTTTTTCATTTTCACACTTCTTCTATGACCAGAACCATCCCAATAGCTGAAAGTAATCTCAATTTCTTCATTTTTTAATTTTTCTTGCTTTTGGACCCACTCCTGAAAAAAACAAATCAAGAACTACAGAAAAGTATTATGTTGGTCATGATCCAACAATAAAATATGTTTCAAGTCTTTTTAACAACTAGATAAAATACATTGTATACAAACATGTGATGTCATGGTCAAAATGGTACTAAAAACAAAAAAGTAATCGCAAAATATTTTATTACATTATGTATATACATATTTCTTTTTTTGAAAAAATCAAGGAGCTAAAAATATGGTCGAGAAAACCAGATAGATTTTAATAATTTCAAAATAATTTTACATTTGAAATATTTCACTTTAAATTAATTTACTATTCACAATTTTTTTAAAGAAAACTTTTTGCTCCAGGAATTGACATAATAAAATCATTAGCATGCACACATTACTTATAGAATAAATTCCATTAATAGGATTTGAATTTTTTTTTTAAAAAGATAAAAAAATTAGTTTTAATTTTTTATCTAATACCACAATACATTAAGAATATTTTCCCAAAGTTTTAAGTTAACCCAATATAAACAGAACTAAGAGAGAGAAAATGCTTTTGAAAATTTCTTTAGACTAAGTCAATTTAATTGTTCAAAAAATACTTTTTATCTTTCAATTAACCAGAAATTTGTTTTTTTCTCTGTCTCTGTTAGTATATGATATAATTCGACCAAATAACCTTCTGGTAACAAAGTTCTAAGCAATGTCTGTTATATATTCATTACTTTATATAATGTTTGATTACTACAGAGCATATGGGATACGCAGATGCTAAGTGCAGTGACTAAGCCTTAAATTGCATATTACAAAGTTACTGTCTTAAAGTTCAACAGTTAACGAAAATTAAAAACATCAAATATAAACTTTGTCCCTGCAGCAGAATTTTTTTGAGCTATCTGCGACAAAACTCTCTAGCACTAACATCTTTCTGCACCTTTAATAATAACAAACATACATGTTACTAATTTAAAATAACAAAAGTGTGGTTGTAGTGTATCCACCACTACAAAAATACAATTCCAATTCACTAGTATATAAGACATGTTAACTCGATTCTATGAGAGGGTACCTTTGCATAGATGAAGGTTGGCATGGTCGATAAATACTAGCCCCACACTAGGCGACCTGCGAACGTGATGTGAACACGCCTAACTTGACAGTAATGACCACTTTGATCTGAACACCCCTACTTCGATGGATGATCCACATTGAACAGTTGACTTGCTACTTGTAACTGCGACATTATCCACCTCCTCGCGCTGTTGCTACTCAGTCTCAATCACACACAACGTATTCACACGACTGCTAATGGCAACACAGGAGCGACCATGACCGTGAACTTAATACAACTCTCACAATCAGCACACAAAAGTACAGTGATCTTAATACAGCTCTCCCTGCTTCTCACAAAACAGCAATGAATCAACTGGTGCTATCCGTTCATCAAATTCCATCATAGATATAATTCTGGTGGGGGAGTACTGTAGTGTATCTACCACTAAAAAATACAATTCCAATTCACTAGCATATAAGACATGTTAACTTGATTCTATGACAGGGTTCCTTTTCATAGATGAAGGTTGACATTGTCGATAACAAATCTCACCACAACTGTGTTTACAAAAGAAAAAACTATATATATATAGTTTTTTTTTTTTAACTGAACATGTAATAATTTTTTATTCTAATATTATGGGTGATATTCTCGCATTTTGTTGGGGTGGAAACGCACGTACTATTTACTTCTTCACATTTTGTAAATAATCATCACATTAAAAAAAATTATGAAATATCATGCAATCCGTGGTAGTAATTTCTAAAAAAAAGGACAAAAAAAATATCGACGACAAAATTACGTAAATCGGACTCCTCAAAGCGTGCTTCGTTTCGAGATTAGGCTGTTGTAATAAATAATATCGTATAAAAAATATCAGACTTAAAAACTATGGAGAAATCAACAGCAATAACTGCCAGAAATTCAATAATTATTGCCTTAAAAAGTAATTACTCAAATGCACAATTTGAATTTTCTAGATTGCATGAAACATATGGGGATATTTGGAATCCTCGTGAAAATCTATACCAATAAAAATTCCAAAAGTATAACCGAAACATTACATTGATTTAGGATACTATTGACGTAAATTTAGTGTGCCAAAGGTGACTATCTAAATGCATGATTCAAATATTACGTGCAGATTTCTGTAGAAAAGAAAAGTTTTTTTTTTTCACTTTTCAAAAGAGAAATCTTTCTGCAAGAATTCTGTAACGTTCTGCGATAAAGTCGCCGTGTTGCTGCGACTCTGCCACAGAAACTTTGTAGCAGAATGTGTTAAAAGCATTTTAAAGAATTTCAGAAAATCAGCTTTAAAATGTAAAAAACCATGAGATGGCTCTTCTTTAAACAACTTCATTCAGTAGATTTATAAAAAATAATGTTCTAATAAACAATTAGGGTGCACTTCAATCAGGAAAAATTTATGTTCTGAGAATTTAACTTTACATACTCTTCGACTCAGACATTATAATTATATTGACAAACTAAAAATTAAATATAAATCAAATTAAATTTAACAAAAAAATTATTAAAAATTATAAAAAATTATTTAAAAAATGTATACCTGACGAAGTTCTTCACGTAATTTTCGTTCTTCTTCCTCTCTTTCTCTATCAGGTAAAAAGCTAGTGTCCACATCTGGATTTTTAGTAATTTTCTTCTTTTTTATAGCAGGCTCTAAATTGCTGTTGTCCGAATCTGATAAAGTTTTTACGTCTTTACATGACGAAACACTTTCCTCTTCTTCACTACATTCTTCTTCTTCCTCATCATCCATTCGAAAAGAAAGAGCTGCAATCTATATTTTTAAAAGAAAAATTGCGTTACAAGTCTGAAATGTATAAAGGGTGCTCGAAAATTGGTCGAAGAAATTGAGAGATGAGATAAAAGTCTCCAAGAGGGTGAAAACTTACCATAAAAAATGGGGTCACAAATAATGTTAAGAGGATAAAAATGGCAAACAAAAAAAAAACACGAGCAGGCTAAAAATCTAGAGGAGGTCAGTTGGGGTTTGACTTACCTGCATTAAGCGCTCATATTCTGTTTGCTTTCAGGTCTTTATGACGCTTTTAGGCCATTGTAGACTATACACAGCAGGTACCACTTCAAACAACTCATGTAATCATCATCATCATCAATGGCTCGTCCGCCCAGGGTGGGCCTTGGGATTCTCAAGAAGTTTTTTTCAGGCTAACCTTTTTCCTGCTAGCATTTTCCAATCTTTAACTTTTAAGATCAAAAGGATCTTTTCTGGGCCATCTACTCATCTCAAATTCGACCTGCCTCTTTTTCGTATGCCAAGTGGTCAGGCATTGAAAACTCTTTTTGTGGTACTGTCTTCATCCATTCTGATAACGTGGCCGGCCCATTTTATAACTCATGTAATAACTAATAAAATACATCAGTCTGCAATTAACAAGTTTAGAGTATCTTTAGTCATTGTTTTCCATCATGATATCCAAACCAGTTTGGGATTCTTTCACACTTTTAATGTGATCTATGATTTACACAGAAAGTTTCCATCCTCTTAATGCCTTTTATCTTCACTCTGAATATATTGGGCGAATTTTGGAGCACTTCGAATAAAACAATTTTACAGTAGACTCTTGTATAAAACAAAAATACAGTAGACAAAAATAAAGAAAAGGAAGGTAAAAAAGTTTGAATTAATGAAGATAATAATTACCATGAAATTACTAATAATTTTAATGATGATTTACTTCAGTTGAAAATTATTGCAATAAACTAGAAATTCATAAACATTCAGCTATGTGTGAAAAGGTTGGGGCAATGTAATGATGAACCACAGTTTCAATTTGCACAAAGAAGTGTTTTCTAGGGAAAAGTAGAACACAATTCTCATGCAGGCAAATATGATGTTTTTTGTGCTGTTATCAAGTGGAAAGTCCGAAAAGCAGGTGGTAATAGGTCAACCTATTTAAATTAAGTGCTTTAATCAGTTTGCTTTGAGGCATTGGGGATCAACATCCGCGTGTGAGTGAATATTATATCCAACAGGTAATCTCTATGTAACACTCCTAAGAAAGCAGGTTGGATGCACGGAACCTCTGTACTTATCTGATCTCAATCTGTGTTACTGTTTTCTAAGGGGTCACCTTAAATCACTACTTCATGAGATGCTTGTGGACGCATCAGAGGGTCACAGAGTGCATATTTGTTGTTGCTTTGACACACATCAAAAGTAATGACATCAGCAAGAGCCATTTCAAACAATTCTTATAGTTATCTTTCATAGTTGTTTTCCAACGCGTCAAAACTTGCATGTTTTATTGCGAATATCATCCTCTTAAAGTGATTTGCGATTTATGGTTAATATTTTTTGGCTCAGGTGCCTCTAATACTCCCCCTGAGTCTGTTATTCTAATTTTAGAGCATCCAATACTCATGGTAAGATTCTTTTAAATCAAGATTAAATTATTGATATACCAATGGCTGCAATTGTTTAAGAAGTGGTAGAAAGTTAGCTAAGTTTATAGCAGTGATTCTCAACCTTTTTTTTGTGGTGGCACACTTTTAACGATTTTGAAATTTGACGGCACAAAATGAAAAAAAAAATTAGTTTAAAAGTTGCTTACTTACCTATAATACACTGTGTTAAATAGTTTGTGATTATAATTTTGAATGCGGTATAAAATAATGTGCACTACAAAAGCACGTTTATTAAGGGATTAATTAGTTCTTTCGACCCATTTTTTGTTAGTGAGTAACAGTTATTTATTTTTTTGCTAGTTATTAATTGTAAGCTTATTTTTTGTTAGTTATCCTTTGTTAATTTGTTTTCATAACTATTTATTGCATAGCTTACTTTAATGATTAGCTTTTATTCCCGTTTGAAAGTTAATATTTAGCTTGCGTTCCTTTGTTAATTAATAATTTTAATAGTCATTCAATTTCCTACTTAAAATTTCAACTTTTTTTAAAATTGTCAAAGAGAATTTAAATACTTCCTTCTTATTTTAACTTATTTTGAGATTGTCAGAGACAAGACAATCGCTGACAAAGATGTTCACGCGGCTAAAGCGTGGAAAAATTATAAAAAGTATATATATATAAATATATATATATATGCTTTTTTTTAATTTAAACTTTACTCGTAATAAAAAAAAAGCATTATAATTTTTATTGTATCATTTCCAATATTTGGCGGAACATTTTAAGAATTTGGCGGCACACAAAAGCGCGGCGGCACAGTGGTTGAGAATCACTGGTTTATAGAGCAATAAATTAGCAAAATAAAAAAGGGGATGATAAATAAAAGGTGTTAATGTATTGTTTATCAGTAAAGATTCACATAGGCAAAGTGAAGAGCAGACAATATATATGGAAAAGAAAATGGAAAAAAATAAGGTTCACACTAGCAATGAAAATTTAGTGACGCAAAAAAATCACCTCAGTTTTTTTTTTAGTGATCTATAAATAGAAAATGTTAAAAATTTTTATACTATACAACTAGTTATGAGTATGTCTTAGAAATTTTTTTTATTATACGTTAACAAGGCACGACTCTCAAATCACATTTTAGAGCAATCACTTTTTTACGTCCCCTATTCATGATAATTGCATCTTAAAACCCTAACGTTTTTTAGTGTTTGTCTCCACGTGAAATTTTACACCTAGATATTTTTAATTACGACGTTTTTGCTTTCTAATTTCAGTTTTATCGTTAATTCATATGGTTTTTTTTTTTAAAGTTGCCATCTTAGCAGTTATTTGCTATAGATCTCCACACGGTTTTTAAAACATAGACTTTTTATATATATTAACGATATGATTATCTCAAATCAATCGGTTGAGTAATCAGTTTTTGATTCACTCAATTTGTAATGGTTTTACTGTAAATCCTGGTTTTGTTGATCATATTTTTGGCATATTTCTTTTTTCTTTTTTTTCAAACAATAATATAAGAGGCATAAAAAATGTAAATATTTCAAACAACACATTTGTCTCCCATGGTTATGATTCTGGTAACATTTTTTAATGACTTAGTAACAAATGTCACTTTGTCCCCATATAGGCAAGAACCTTAGAAAAATTCAACCACCAATTATTATTATTTCACTAAAATTTTTTAATTTTTTCGATAATTAGAATTTTTTTTTTACATTCACTTTCAGTTTAAATCAAGAAGGTTTGACTTTAATACAATAATTGATAACTAAAATGTTTTTAAAAGATATTATATGTGAAATATAGTTTTTCAATTTAAAGCTTTTTTACAAAAATTACAAAAATAAATAAATGAAAAAAGAAAATTGAAGACAATGTTATTGTTGTTGTTGTCATAGGCCATTAAGGCAAGGGGTGGGATTGTTTTTTTTTCTGAAGTGCCATCTATAGCCAATAATTCGATTTTTGTCACACCTGTTTATAAGGCGGACCCATTCGCTTATCCATAGATCGTAATTTTGACCTGAACCACAGAATGATCAATCTCCAGTTCAGTAATCCCAGAGGTATAATTTGCTATGGAAACGGAAAACTTTGTGACCCAATGGATTTAACGTGCACCAGTCACCATTTACGAAACGGGGAGTCTTCGGTCAAGACAATGTTGATTAATCAAACTTAGAATTGTAAACAAAAAATTTGCAAACTTGTCTTTTTTGTCTTTCTTTGGCTTCTTGCTTTTCCCTCATTTCTTTCTGCCTCTGCAATTCTTTCTCGTGTTGTTTCTGAGCTAATTGTCTTTCTCTTTCTTTGACTACATCTTCCTGCTTAGCCTGTAAAAAAGCACAGAATTTAATTACATATGTCACAGATTGTTAAGAACTATATTTTTAGAGAAAAAAGTTCTTCATTTGATACACAACTCACAAATAAACTACTTAAATTGACTATATTATTTAAAAAAATTTGCTTTGTATATAATTAAAAATTTACTTTTTCAGAACAGAATTTGAAATAAATATTTTTAACTTGCAATTTTATAGCACATTATGGGAATTTTATAATTTTGTAAGAAAAGGTTTAATAAAAAAATTTTTCAGAAAGAAAAAAACATAATATTTTTTTCATATAATCAAAAAGATATTCAATATACCATGTTAAATTAAGTTGCAGATTTGACGTCATTCATTTGCATTTTCATATATTTATCGAACTTTTAATAGATTAGAAAAAATCTTTTTAATTATCTTCAGAAAATCTTTTTAGCAAAATATACTGTCATAATTAAATTTAGAATATATACAAAATCAATAAAGTCACATTGGTCAGAATAGAAGAAATCCTTTTATCTTTGGAGTATCTTTGAAAAAAATAAACATACAGTTGAACTCTCATTATCAAATGCGACACTTTGTTTTATAGACACCCTTTTTGATGAATGTTAAAAAAGTTCTGACAAATATTGCTCCTAGTTACATTGTGATTTAAATAAAACTTAAGAAATTTAACTGGTGACAAATATGTAACAAACAAACACTAAACAAAATGAAAAATCACATTTTTATTAAGTTAAATATAAAAAGTCTTCATGAGTACTTTTCATCTCCCTCATAAAAAAAAATTAAACATGGAATTTTTTTATTTGAATAAACATTCATATTAATATTTCAGTTAAAAATTCTAATAGGTTCATTTGACAGATGAGCATCATAGAAGATATACTTTAGTATGTAAGTATATGCAACTAAAACTTTTGAAATGATAAATTATCAAATTGAATCTTAGCAACGAAACTTTTCCAATATTTTTTCTTTTTTAATCAAACATAAATCAGATAACCACATGGAATTTTTAATAATATTAAAATGTATATTATTTTGTAGGGGTGAAACTGATAAAAAAATATTAAAATCATTAAACTGTATTTATATATGTATATATTTAAAAAAAAGCATGTTTTACTTAAAAAAAATTTGGAAAATTGGTACAATAATACAATAACAATTGTTTAACAAAATTGATTTGGCTTTCATAAAATACTATTCATTAAAATATTGAGTATTATGGTGCTGAAACTATAAATGACACACAAATAAAGTTTTATTCATAATATCATCAACTTCTTTGTAATTACCTTCATTTCATCGAGTGTCACTAAACCAATGGTACTCGATTTCAGCTGCTGTTCAACTGCATCATAATGAGCAGCAAATTTGTTTTCAATATCAGACAATTTCATTTCTTCTTCAATTTTTCTTTTTCTATGTTCCAATTCTTCTAGAGCTTTTTCTCTCTTTTTTTTCAATTGTAAAGCCCTGCCAGCTTCACTGGCTGCACCTTTATATAAGGCCATGGTCTAATCAGGTATTCCTAAAATGAAATTAGTTATATGTTTAAATGAAACTAGAGAAAGAAAATAATTGTATTTTCCATTTTACCAGTACATACAATAAAATCGCCTAAGCAAACTCACCAAATGCCAATAAATTCAATTTTTATAAGGAAAAGCTATTTAAAAAAATAAATAAATTAGTTGAATTTACTTGAAAAAAAATAGTACCAAAACTTTTATTTATACATATAGAGAAAAAAAAAGAATTATTTAAGAGAGTGCTGATTTTAATATGATTTAATAAACCATTTGTAGCTATTTTACACAGACTTTAGATAGCTCACTTAATTTTTAACTACAGTTGAATTCCTCATTGTTATTTTGATAATATGAATTACAATATCTTCTGACCACTTACGTAATTTTTTTATGATATGTTAATGCTTATTAAGTGCAGAAATGCAGTAATTTGCCTGATGAAATAAAATTGAATGGAATACTGCTGTGTGATAACTGAGCAATTCTTAGATAGTTTTCCATAGTTACGTATGTAATTTTTTACAATAATGTTAAATTTTTCTGTTAGTATATGCTTATTGAGTATCAATAATACATAAAAGGTTTAAATTCCAAATAATAGATTTCAATGATTTTCTTTTTAATTAAAGAAAAAAAAGTTTCAATATATTTAGTTGCATGAAGATTAACTTTAACATTCTAAACACAATTAACTTTTTAACAATTGTAGTTCATAAAAGCATATAAAATAAAAAAAATTACTGAACAAATTAAAAATATTTCAATTTTTCAGAAATTTAATTTTTAACTAAGCTTAATTATATACACTATTTTAAATTTAACAATATTTTGACCTTGCTTCTATAGACTTAAGTATTAGATAAATATTTATTTATCTACAATTATATTTGTGAAATTTTATCTTTATGAATTTTTAATGAGTTAAAAAGTCATAACTCTTTTGAAAGGTAAAGCTCTTTGGATCATCAGATTTTATTCCTTCAATTAAATGTCAATAAAAGTGATATTTAAGAGTATTAAAAGTAAAAAAGTGGAGAGTTGTTTAAATAACAAAATGTCATTAAAATCCCTTGTTTACATAAAAAGAATGCTAAATAAAACAATGAAGATTTGATGAGCGGGGATATGTTCTCTTATGTTTGAGAGTGTTACTGAAATTTCAAAACTAAAATTATGTCTACAAATAAAAATTATTTTTGTGATATTACTTATTTTTAAATTATATCAAGAAATTTTTACATTAATGGCATATAATTGCACTATACTTTTATAAAAGCAGGTCAGCAACTTTATGAAATATGCTCTAAATACTCTAATGGAGTATAAATTTCGAAAATGAATATAGAAAAGTTCCGTTAAATATTCACTTAAATAATATAATTTAAAAAAAATCTTTGTAGACGCCGATTCAACAATTTTTCTAGAAAGCACTAAGTAGTTGTTGTTGTTGTTGTTATTGACAGAAAGACAGGATCAGTTCATTTTCTGGAAACTTTTTATTTGCTAATAAATTTTGCATACAGCTTACTTTTAAGCAGTTATTTTTAAAACAAATTTAATTGAAAATTTTTTTACAGTGAAGCATTTAAGATTAAATAAAAATTCAAAACCTATTTTTTGTAACTCATAAACACTCACTTTTTTCCCGAAAGTACATTTAAATTATAAAAATAAATGAATCGTTTTACGTCGAAAATCAGTTCCAAGGCTGAACTGTTTTTGTTTTGTTTCTATAATTTTTCCCGCGCATTTTGTAAAGGAGGGAATGGGAAATAATCATTTGTTTTAGATAGATATATGTTTAACTAAAATTTAAATTATTTTATTGAATTGAATGTTTTAGCTTTGTCAATATATATTTCCATTATTTAAGAGATGGACGTCACAATTGATGAAATAGCGGAACAATTAGATGAATTTTGCATGTCTGTTCAAGATGAAGAAATATTACGAAAACGTAATACAGCAATTTCTAGTTTTTTCTTCTTTTTTAAATTAGTAATAGCTGATTTCAGTTCATATTGTTTACTAATGATATCGGTGAAATTATTTTATTGATAAATTTGTCTCGTATAATCTTTGACATCAGACTATCTATTAATTGAACTTTTTTTTTTTTTCTCTTCTTAATATAGGGTTTGAAGTCCTCCTATAAATTCTATATTTCCTAAATATATATTTTAAAATCTTAAGAAACACCCTATTCTGTCTTATCTTATCAAAATAGTCCTAAAAATCCTATTTTTTCCTACACATCGATGCCGTCACGTTATTCTGTTCATATACAATTATAGATGTAAAATACATGTTTTTTTTATAAATTGGGGTAAATACTCAAAATTCGTATATATTTGGATATTCATGAATTTCTTAGAAAATTGAATGGTTATATGTTTACAATATTACATATATTTAAGATTGTTAAGTTTTGCCTATATCGTTAAGGGTTAATTAATTATTTACTTTAAGAAGAAAAAATTATTAATAAAATTTTAATTGTTATTAAAATTTTGAGAAGAAAAATTTTTTCAGTTGAACATCTAGATTATTGAAATCATAGTGCTTTAGTTCTTGCAGTTTAATTCTCCTTGAATTCTAATTTCTATTTATAATTCACAATATTTGTGGTTTTAAACTAGGAAAATTTTGCCAGAAATATATTTTTGAAATGCACAAACTATTTGTTCATTAAATAATTCATTTTAGACAGTTATGCATGCAAAACTTTTCCTGCATATGAATATAACATAATTCTTTCTCTGATCTTCTTAGTTGTGATATCTTTCTGAATAATAATGATGCCTATTTGATTACAACTTAAATTAAATAAATATTTTCAGTATTTTCTTGTAAATATTTTCAGTTTTTGTATAATCATTACTCATTGATTTAAAAAAAAAACGGAATTTATTATTAATATGATTTTAAGAGAGGTATACTCACTTGAATATTTCAATATTTATGCATGTAAAGTTTAAATGGGATAGAGAAGCTTTTGTCTTAAAAACAGTTCTGGGGAATAAAATAACTTATTTTAAAATCATGTTTCACTTTATAGAATTACTCAATCGAGAATGTATGCATCAAGAATTATTTATTACCTTAATATCATTATAAATAATAATTAACTAAGTCAATAATAAAGTGGTGAAATTTAGTTTTTTCACTTTATTCCCAATTTTTAAGAGAATTTAAATTTCATAATTCTTGCAAAAATAATGAAAAAATATTTTTTTTTGTCACTTTTATGTATATCATCTATAGTTTTTAATGGAAAATAAATATGTTTTTCATAAATTAACTGCTATAAACTTTAGTCTGATTAGCATTTATTGAATAAGAATGTATATAACAAAAGCATGCAAATAAATATTAATTAATCTATAGCAAATTTATTTGTATTAAATATCTTTCATTCCTAACTGTTATAACTATAAAATAATACTTGATAGATTTAATAATCATAAAGTTTATCTACGTTAATTTTTTAAATAAATAAATGTTTGAGGAGTAAAATTTTATTTATTAAAAATTAATATAAACAATTGAGGTACATGTTTGCACTTTAATTTTATTATATTTATACTTTAAGTTAATTTTTGAAATTGACAAAACTTATCTCTAAAAACTCATGAAATGTTTCATATCACTCATTACAAGATGTATTATTATAAATCGCAAAATATTTTAATTTGAAAAGAATTTAATTTAAATTTAATACTGTAAATTTAGTTTAAAACTTGGAACAATGGCGGTAAAATTTATTGCAGTTCAATTTTAGTTATTACATTATTGTAATTATATTTAAAAAAATCAACATAAAGTAATAATTCTAGTAATCTTGTATTTATCCAAAAAAATCGTGTATAAATTGTTGCTTCTATCCCAGATAATATTTGATGTAAAACATATTTGTTTTGAGTCCCCTAATAACTTTTAACTTCAAATAATTTTTTTTATTTTATTGATACTTGTATTATACTAATATTTCAAAAAAAGATGCACTTATTCTCTTTAGTGGAGGATATTATGTTTAGACAAATCATGTTTAGAAAAGTTATGATTACTTTAAATAAAAATAAATCAATATTTATAACTGAGTTGTCACTTTCAGGAAATCGCCATAACTTCGCAGAGATACTGAAACAACAATCTCCCCTAAGCTTCTAAAAAGTTTAAATTATCTTATCAAAGCTGATAAAATATCTGATTCGATTTTTTTTCACCTAGTTAATTTCACCTTTTTAACTGTTAAAAAATATGCAATCGGCATGTTAAGTTTTGATTTTAAATATTTCCATCCTAACTCTGTCTTTTATTTTCAGTTAAGGAGCTTTGTTTTGTTTATCATTGTTCAGCTGAGGATATTGTTGCTGAATGGGTATCCTATTGTGTATCAAAAACTGTGAAGAAGGAGTGCATCCCACCCACACTACAACTTCTAGATCAGTTGGATAAAGAAGTACATAAATCCTTTCATTTCATAAATCAATACCAGACAATTCATTAAGTTGAATGTTTAGTAATTCCTACTGCTAAATTGAAAATGTGTTCCAGAGGGGAGTGTAGCGTTTTTAAAAAGTACTTAACGGGTGCTTTTTTTTTCGATTTTCATTTTGTTAAAAACCCTTAAAGGCAGGGGTGTAAAAAAACCCTTGTTTTTCCAGAAAAACCCTACTTGGGTTGGTTTTATTGGGCTTTTCTGGGTTTTATTGAACTTTTCTGGGTTTTTCATGTTTCATTGGAGTTTCTTTTTAAAAGAGAGGGCAGGGATAAGTACCTTATTTTAAAAAAGCTTATTTAAATGTTAACAATTCAGTTTAATTTTATGAATTGACTTAACATATAGGTAATTAAAGTGTAATTTTAATACAAATAAATTGGTGCAAAAGTCTGAAAGTTTCTTCTGACATCACGATACAAAATGTTATATGTACTCACATACATCACCTATTTGAAACTTATTTTTAACACTTTTTATTTATATTTTAATCTTAAAAAATATTGGAGGAATTTTTTTTCTTCTTTTTGGCATGGAAAGCGAATTAAAGGCGCTGACTGATCAATGTCCGTGCAGTCAAATCTAGCCAGCAAGGTCACTCACATGTCCAAAAACAGTTTTTTCACCTTAGGTTCATTTTTTTAGGCTAGACTACATATATATATTTCTATAGAAATCAATTTTAGTAAAAGCCACTTTAGGGTGGGTTTGTGGCATGTATGTTATGCAAATTATTGTTTAATGTTAATGCAGCAATTTAAGTTTCTGATTTATATTATGTTTTTTTATTATTTTTCCCTAGTAACAATTTTACCATGGCCCCAGATGGGCTCAATATTGGTCCTATATGAACATGCACCGAGGGACCAATATTAGGATGTCTAGATTTATAAATATTGGTTCTATATAAGGCCAATATCGGCCTATATACGACCAATGTAAGGCTTATATTGGATGAATAATGATTATAAAATATCAAGTGAATTTGATAACTTGATATCAGGTAAATATTGGTTGCAAAGTGACTATAAACTATCTAGTGAATAGGACTATTCTGTAGAGGGCCAAGATCGGAAAATAACGGCCTTTTAAACTTGAGCCAAGTTTCGTGAATATTGGTCCAATGAGGACCAAAGCATGGGTGCAAGTCTTCTATCCCCAGGACGGATTTCCGTCTTTTGAAAATGTCCGCGGACGGAAGTAAGACGAAAACAAGACTGACTCGAAGACGGAAATCGGAATTTTTTTTTTTCTTTCTGTCCTTAAAAATACTTATTAGGTCTCCGTTATTGGTCTACTTTCTTATGTCCTGTTGTTATTTTATCAAAGGACAGATGAACAGGGTGTATAAAAATCATGATTTTTTTTTAAAAATCAAAAAAATCGGATTTTTTTTATTTTAATCGGATTTTTTTGATTTTAATCATGATTTTTTTATAATTTCAATTCTGTGGACTGTAATCAATTTTGTGTACCATAGATTTAAAGTTATATTGTATTACTATTGTTACTTATGGTATACATTGGAAATAAACATTACTAACCATTATCAACAAAATATTTCTTAATAATTTAAAAGCAAAAGGTGAAATAAGAAATAAACAATAACAAAGTGATTTCAAACTACAAATCAAGAAAGAAATTGTTTATCAAACAATATGTGATAATTATTAATTCTACATCTACAATATCAAATTATGTAAACAATCATTTAATTAGTTTTATTTAAAGATTTAAACATAAGGACTAATTTAGCTGCCTTTTCTACACCCAATTGATTCTGTAGTTTAGTATGTACAAGTCCAAAAGTGGAAAACATCCTCTCTATCCCTGCAGTTGTTCCTTTTGCAGTACATAACAACTGTATTGCATCAAACTCTTTTTGACCTACACAGTTCTTTAGAAGCGCAATTGATTTCCACCATTCCAAGATGTTTAAAGATTCTAGAGATTCTTTATCAAACAAAGTTCCATTAAACGGAGGAGAGCGTACAATGAATTTTAGCAAAATACTTAATAAGGAGGTTTCTCCATACTTTTCTTTAACAAAGTTTGCAGCTTGATCTTTTTCATTTAGTGTTAAACATTGTACTTCAGAATTAGGATCCAAGAGGTAAGCTAGGAAATGAGCTGGTGTTAACGCTTGCTCATATCGTTTAGTAAAAAAAATTTTGCAGCAATTATTATTAGAATCTTTCAGAGTTTGATTAAAATCAGTGATTTTTTTAAAAAAATCATTTGATTTAAATCATGATTTTAATCAATGATTTTAATCATTTGATTAAAATCATTTACACCCTGCAGATGAATAAATATTTTTTGTACAGTATTTAAACTTGATGTATTATGGTAAAGCTTTCTTAGATAGTTTGCATATGTCGAGGGGGTATTGTGCATGTTAGGTATTTCAGTCAAAAAATTTTCAGTCTTGGCTTTCTTTCCAACTTGCACCCATGGACCCAAGTTATTTTGCTGCTAGGGTTATTATAAAAAATTCAATAACCTTTGTATCTGTTAAGCAATATAATAGATAAATGTAGCATCAAGCTTCTGTGTATTAAATTTAGTAATGTTATTAAAGTACACTGTAAGATATAATGTCATAAATTTTTAATTGATTTATTTTTATTTTTAGAAAGAAATGAGCTCCAAAACTTCCAAATCAAGAAAATCTCAATCAGTATCAACTCCAGTTTACAATTCTAAAACAATGTATCCTTTCATATTTGAAGTGAGAGCAACGAACTAATTAAAAATAGTAAAGTTTTTAATAAAATAATTTCTATGCAATCTTTTAAGTAAAAAAAAAAAAGTTCTGTTAAAAGAAATTTCATTTCTTCACTTAAAATGCTGTTTTACATGGTTTCATGCTAATAATTTTTGTTTAAAAAATATTATATATAAGATTTTTGTTAGCTACTGTTTACATTATTCAGTTTTATAAAATATTTAGATTATCATCTACTGTGCATTTTTTTTTTTTTAAATNTTTTTTTTTTTTTTTTTTTTTTTGTTCAAATATCTATTTTTTTTTACTTTGTTTATATAACTCTAATTTATTATCAGGGTAATTGTGAATTTGAGCAAAAGTATGGGAGTTATTCTAATATAGTTAATTTCAGTTCGAGCTAATCATTTCAAAGTTTTAGTGTTAATGAAACTTGGGGTGAACGAATATTTATATTAAAATGAGGCAGAAGATTTGTGAGATGAAATATCCCAGATAGGTGTAGAAAAAAAATTTGCTAAGGCTAAAATACGATGAAAAAAGTTTCGGTTTTTATGCTTGCAATTATTGTTGACATTCAAAATTGGTGTTTTTAGTCTGGTGAATTTCTCCTCTCACCCCCTATGCAAATGTGTATCCTTAAAATAACCATAGATCTTCTGAACACTTTCAATCTCCAACAATGGTAAGGAAGTTAACATAATAGATTTAACTTTTATTTTCCATGAAACAATGAATATGTACACGTTTATTTATTCTGATTAGGACAATCGAAGAAATTTGTCACTTGATAAAAGTCCTCAGTTTTCTCCCAGTTCTATGACTCCTTCAGGGTATAGTATGATTTTAATGTGTTGAATGTTTTATACTTTAAATTTTTAGTTACTTTGTGTTGTATGAAATGCTTTATTATTTTACATTTGATTTTGTTCATTACTTTGTGAAAAGTTACTATTCAAATACATACTGATTAATATTATTTATACAGTATGTTTCACAAAAATTGGGTGAAACTTTAAAAGGTGATTGTAAACACTCAAACAAATAAACTTCATTGAAGAATGCATGTGTTCAGAGTAGAAACACAAAAGGCTGTTGTACAAGCCAAAATTATACAAAGAACAATTAAGTGACAAAAGCAAGTTGTATTAAAATTACGTAACAGAGGATTTGAAAAAGGAAAAAAAAAACAGCCATTAACAGTTGCTGTGCATGCAATTCAAGTGTGAAGAAAGGTTTTGCCTTTTTGTATGTGAAGTTTTGCCTGTATTTTTTTAAACACCCTGTATAGTAAAACTTTTTTAATGATTGAAAAAATTAATAATCCATAAATTCTCTTCAGTAAATACGAATGTAGTTGAGCCGCATGGTATATATTGATGTTACATAGGTAGGCAACAGCAAAAATATTATTCTGGGAAACAAAGGTATTCCGAAATCATTGATTCAAACAAATTGAGAAATCAGAATTTTATGAATATTTTCACTAGCATAATAAACTAGTAAAATGAAAGAAAATTAGTTTGATTCACTTTTTTTTTTAATGTGCAGGAATTATTGTTACTATTTAATTGCTTCTTCCATAAATTGGATTCCTGTCCGAATAACAAATAAAGCACAGCAATAGTTTTATTATTATTACTAATTACCATATTTCTTGCTCTATTAGCAGCTCCCGCCAATAGATGTAAGTTGACGTACTATGTATTATTTCCTGGTTTTTATAATTCAGTCAATCTCGGCTTTAGCACAATTTAATGTTTTTAGTAAAGAGCTTCCTTCTCCAGGGTGAATAGTGGTGCTTGTTTTTTAAAAGCCCTTAAATGTACTTTTTTATTGTGTGTTTTTAAAAAGTGCTTAATTTTCCCTTTTCAAAAAAGAGATTTTTTTTTCTTTACCATGTCGATTTTCGCCATGAATTAGGCAAAAACGCGGTTTTCACATTCTTCTTTTGAACATTCAAACTCAATGCATTTCAGTGTACTGTCGATCTGTGGCGTATGAAGGCGCCATCCACATGTGCGTATATTTAGCTGGGCTCGGTGAGATTCGTGAACTCTCATGTGCTATTCAGCTGCATTTTGCAAGGTATTCTCGATTTCAGGCTTCATTTTCTACCCTCTTAAATCAAACCGAAAAATCTCTCGTATCTCTTTATGATAATATAATCAAGAACAGAGTTCTTAGTCAGAAACTAGTATTTTATCATAATCATGTAAAGTCTTTGAAAATCATTTTGCTTTTTGTTAATGTATATAGTGCTTAAAAATATTTTTTTAGTGCTTAAAAAGTACTTAAAATGTGCTTATTTTTTTATGAAGAATTTGGCTTCACACCCTGTTCTCCTTAAGTAAAAATTTCATGTTTTATTTTTCAGTTATACACCATCCCGAAAATATGGATCAAGGAATAATGCTGGAGACGTCTGCCTATCTTTCGGATCTGCTAATGTAGAGTGGATGCATTCTGATGAAATTTTCTGTAGTATAACTGCCTTTAAAGAAAGTGTTGCTCTTCAAAAACCATATAATTATATGTGTGAAAAATTAAGAGACTATGCTTCCATTCTAAATGACATGATTCAGGATGCTGCAAAGTTGTTTGAAGAAAAAAATAATATTGAAGATTGGGGTCATATTCAATTGCCATCTATGGTAAACAAAAAATATCTTTTTCAGGCTTTCCACAGGCGACTATTTACAACTATTTTCAGCCTGTAGCGACTATGGCAACTTTTTTTTTCTTTCCTCAAAAGGCTAAAAAAAACTCCTTTTTTCAGGAAAAAGAGACTATTGGGAGACTTTTCTGTGCTCCTAGTGATGTTTTTTAACATAAATCAGGTTGACAACCTGCATCCTGCTGTATCATCTGAACACAATGCCTTTTTTTTTCCTTAAAAAATTAAAAAATTTTGAATTGCAAATTTGATTTATCACTTTTTAATGAGTTCAATTTGCACAAATTCCATTGTATTTTGTTTCTCGGTCGCCTTTTCAACTGTTATTGCTACAAAATTCTGTATGATTTTAAAAGGCCCAATTTTTAATACATTATTATGATCCGTGAATTTCGAATTTGAATCATCACTTTTCACACTATATATATATTTGCTAAATCATTTATTGATGAAAGGGAAATTTTTTTCGAAAAGGGAAATTTTTATTTTAATGAAAAAGTACTTTTTTGAATTATTTAATTAATTTTCTGCAAATACACTAATTTTTTTTGTTATGAAAATTTAGTGCTAGAACACTAAAGTTTATATAAAAATTATCATATTTGCCACCAAAATGGATTATGGTGTATGACAATAAGTCATTTAATAAAATTTTAGTCATATTATTGAAAAATTTTTGTTCTTATTTAGGCAACTATTTTCATGCTTTAGGCTACTAAAAGCAACTATTAGCTCATTTTTTCCTTTGGCAACCCTGCTTTTTGGATTAACAAAATAATGATCTTAGCAATCAAGAAGTGCTTCATTCAGCATGTGCTCTATTTGACCTTGTTTTAAGAAAAAATATATTAATTACCCAAATATTTCAAATAATTGGATCTCTACTGTAGAATTTAATCTTATTTTATTATTATTTTGCAAATGTTGTATTTTCCGACCTATTCAGCCATTACTATTGTTTGATTATCTGATTAAAAATTTACAAAACTCCCCTAAAGCTAATATTATATTTTTTTAATTTTTCTCCTCGCAAAGCAGCTTTCAAGCAAAAATTATTGTGTATCTTAATTCTTATTATTGCATGTCTTTTTATTCTATTTTTGCAATGTCATATCTATGTTTTTATTTTTTTAAAGTATTTAATTGTTGAATTTATGAATAATTGTAATAATTTTTCGATGAATGTTTGTTTCTTAAAACAGGAAACTGTTCCGGTTGTCGGACGTATTTGTTCAGACAATACTGGTCGATTAAGTGCATCTTCGTTGTTGTTAGAAGGATCTCAGGAAACGAGCTCTGGGCAATGCATTCCTTTGGATGTTAGCAGTTTAAAACAATTTTCTTTCTTCCCTGGACAGGTATAACATTAAAAAGAAGAAGAAAAATTACCATTTACTTAGTTTTAGTTAGAGTGAAATACAAAACTTGCATTGATCAAAATATTTTCTCCTTGTTCTGATCCAAGAAATAAAAATTCAAATATATGGCAGTAACTCCCAATAAAAAATAGACAACAAAATCACACGAATCGGGCACTTCAAAGAGATGTTTCGAGGATTGCTTGTTGTAATAAATGATATTGTTTTTAAAATATCAGATTTTAAATACTTTGTGAAAATCAGAAGCAATAACTGCCTAAGAATCGATCGAATAATGATAGGATCACTGCATCAAAAAACAAATAGTGTAATGCGCAATTAAAATTTCTCCTTTTGTAAAAAATAAATCAGGATTTTTAGAAGCCGTGTGATAATTAGTATCAATAACAGAGGAAAAAATACCATGGATTTACAATACTATCGGCGTAAATTGAGTGCTTCAAAAACTGGTTATGCACTTTAATGAGCGATTTGAATTTCACGGGCTGAAATAATGTCAAATGAGAATTACCAGAATTTCAAAAAGTGCTAGGAAATCCATAGCTGGAAAACTGGAATCGTCACATTAAAGGTAAATTAATCAAATTCGAGAAAGGCATATTTTGAAAATAATTCTACTGGGAAAAAAAACATATTTTGAAATATTCTCAGGGATGTAAGAAAAAGCTGAAATCCGCTTTTTTCTCTTAATTTTATAAAACTTCTGACAATGTTCCAAAAACGTTAGTTTTTGGGTTCAATTATTACAGAACCCTCCCATAACTACTGAAACCCAAATAGCCGTACGAGGTACAAAATTTTTTTCCCATGCTGTTGCCTCCTGAGAAAGCATGATCATCAGGAGAAAAATGGGTGGAGCTTCGACGAGTGTGCCATTGCCTTGCCCATGACTTCCGCTGTGGAGCAGAAAGGGTGAGGCTCTTGGTTGTTGAGAAATTCGAAATTCCACCTTTTTCCTTGTGTCTCATATCATTTGATGCATGATTTCTATAGGAATAATCATCGACTTATCAACAGTGGGTGATTTGATTACTCTTAACTGCCAAAAAATTTTATCTCTTATTCAAAAATAAGGGGAAGACTTATACATAGAAATAAACCATAAATAGTTTTTAAGAAATATAACTTAAATCATGTTGTACTTCTGAAATGACTTAAAAATTTATTGAAATTTATTATATAGTGAAACTTCTTTTATATGTTGAAACTTATTTTACTGTTAAAAAAAATACTTAAGAATATAGATTATCAGTTTTTATACCTCAATTTGCATCACTATTAAAAAAAATTTATCTTTTGTTACTGAGGCAAAGAATTGGCATTTGTTAACATTTTAAAGTTTCTTTAATAACTTTTCAGATTATTGCTGGTACTGGGGTTAATAACTTGGGAAAAAAGTTTATTTTGAAAAGCCTATTTGAGGTATGTATTTATCACTAAAAATGATATACTTGACTGTCTATGTTATGTCAAAACCTTTAACTTATTGAATAAGCTGCTCTGTTAATTTCTACTCTTTTTTTTTATGCAGTGAATTAGAACTTTCATCACAAGTACAGCTAACTTGCTCCATTTCATATTAACTTAAACTTAGTTGCTCATCTTAAATTTATAATTGAACATCGTAAATTTATACCTCTGTAATCTAAAATGTCAAATAATCTGAATTGATGTTATTTTAAATTAAGAATCCTACGAATTCTGATGATAAAATAATTTTGCAAAATCGTAGCGAGTACTAGAGTTGTTTAAGCGTATAATTCAAATGTCATATAAAGTTTAATATAGTAAAAGGAGGGGGGAAAAGTGCAAATTTTTGTTGTATTGCAACAACGAAAATTTAAATGTGAGAATCCTAATGTATGTGAATCAGTTGGTTGCACAATTTGTTTCCATTTTCACAGGTTGTCTAGAAATGACTGGAGAAAGTTTCAAACCAAACATGTGTAAGAAAAATGGTTATGTTAACCTTGCATAATATAATATTTCTGCACACAGAATAGTGTGTGGCATATTTTCCTTACATTTTTAGAACACAATAATGGCCTCCTTTTTCATCAGGCTTGAGTCCAGTGTATTTGTTTGGTTCATCTTTAGGCAAAAATTTGTGCTAATCTTTAAATGAATCTGGCATTCCTATAAAAATGATTTGAAGCGAATGGTACTAAATATTGATTGGTAAGCTGAGATTAATAACAAAAAATTTTGTTACATGTTTACTACTCTGCATTAATGCTAAAAGTTGTCACTTCGACATTTTTGTTAGTATATTGCTGGTAGTAATGTTTCTTTGATTATTTGAAAGTTTGGTTGTGCCATTTCAATAAGCATTCTAATTATTCTGATATCTCTTTGAATTATTTCTTTGCCTCATAAAAAATGATCAAAAAATTCCAGATGCATTTCAATAAAACATGAATGATATAATCTTATCCTGTTAATCTATATCATAGGTTCTCAACCTTTTTAACGTTGCCGCCCCCTTAAGGAGCAAAAAATATTTCAACGCCCCCCTTTATAAAAATCCTGTTATTTTGAGCATGGGGACGGAGGGATGTGTGATGAATTATAAGAGGCAAATTTTTTAAGCAATTTTTTTACGCTTTCAATTTGTTTGGTTTTTTAAAAAAGAATAAATTAACTCGATAATTTTCTCACTGCAGGTAATCGCCGTCTATTTGTTATGATCAAAATAAACACGTTTAATGAAAAAAAAATACAACTAAGAAACCTATGCTTAAAAAGAATAATTTATTCTAAATTAGATAATTAAAATAACACCCAAAATAATTTTGTTACACTAAAAAGTAGTATCAACGAAACATTCAAGTAACTATGTTAGTGGGATGATTGTACTTAATGGTTCGGAACCAATTCCTTAACGCTCACTTCAATACTTTTAGTGAGATGAAAATGCAAATACCCACGTTTGCACAATTTCGAGTCTATTTCTTCTTTTTGTGACAAGATCGGTAACAGCACTGAATCCACATTCGACAAGTTAGGAGGCAGGGAAGGCAATTTTAAAAAAAATAGTGCGTGGAATCCCTCCGAAGGAAGAAGTTAAACTTCGTAACCTGCGACGTTAATTGTAGAAGAATCAGTAGTCGTAGAAGGATCACTAGTTCTATTCAACGACTCTTTTTTCTGCTCCCTCGCTTCCGTGCTCTGTAATAACGGTAATATTGTGCATTTTTCCCTCCTGGACCTCTTGAAACAGTGGAAGTGCTTGTGGTTGCCTCATCGTCTCGCCCTGGAAAATGGATTGTTTTCACTCATTTTTTACAATTGTTATCCACTAAATTAGAAAATAAAAAATACTATCCTATTAAATTATATGTGTATCAAAACAAACTAAAAAAATATTTATAGAAAAACAATACTTTTATTATTTTTATGCTAGTGAGAACCAAAACAATATGGAAATGAATGAGGGAAA
>NC_092213.1:2432041-2439954 GCF_043381705.1 Parasteatoda tepidariorum
GTCGACCCACCATTGCAGGAGCCTATCAGTGGCAATGGACATAATATTCGCAAGAGGAATGTTTTTCTCTTTAAAATAATCTTTGACAGTACTAAAAATAGATTTACCTTTGATATCTACAATCAAGCTTCCTGCAAAAAGCATATCTTGAATAATTTACCCTTCCTTTACAAACCGGACCAATGCCTACAATAAAGCCTGCATTACCTTGCAAGGTAGATTCATCAACTTGAAGGGAAAATTCGTTGGACATCAAAAGTTTGCATAAAGAAATTTCAACATCTTCACCCATCTCATCATTTTGACGCCGCACTGAATCATTGCTTATGGGATAGTTTTTTATTACATTGGATGATGTGAAACTGTTTCTAAAACTTCCTTGACAACCGGCAGTATCAACTCTACTCCGATGGTTTGAGCTTTCCCAGATTTAGCAATAAATTTTGAGATATTATAAGAAGCGATCAAACCATCGTCGCATTTTTGTGATGACGTTACTAGTAACCCTGAGACCGAAGGTGCCTTCAGAAACGTGAAAAAAGACGTTCGTCAAAAATGACAGATCTATATCTAGTTTTTTGCAAATGCTCTTGCTAACGATAAGATTTCCTTACCTCATTAGATAAAACTTTATTACAAAGTAAACACATAGGTAATTGAGAGTTCAACAGTAATTGAACAAATCCCAACTTCAAGTACGTGATACTGTATTGATGACATCTCTTTTTTGCAACCGACATTGTTGGTGTCAGCAAAATACAAACGATGAAAGAAAATCAACTATTTCTCAAAATTAATAAATAATTTATGATGCTATAAAGAACTAATTCGCATACGTACCTGGCCAAATAAACTATGAGATCTAATCGAAATTGGGGAAAAAAACAGCAAGAAAGCTAACGAAAACCATTATAAGAAACACGGGTCCAATCAAACATTCATACTGAAAGCGCATGTACTGCAATTTCCACCAAATGGCTTGAATGAGTTAGAGGCAAAAACTACTGGCTTTTGCGCTGAGCTGTGTTGGTTCGGATCGAAGAATAGGTGTCGTATAAGTTCGTTTTATAGCTGTTTCAAATAGTGTATAGGATAATCTTTATTTATTATATTAATTTAATCTTTTTTTCTTTATTATAAATTTTTTTATTAAATTAATCTTAATTTAATAATTTTATTTGCAAGTTTTAAAATTAAATTTGAATGACAAAACATGCTCAACGCCCCCCTACCGCCCAAAACATACCCAACGCCCCCCTACTGCCCAAAACAAGTTCACCGCCCCTCAGCATAGTCCCACCGCCCCCAGGGGGCGGTATCGCCCTCGTTGAGAATCAATGATCTATATGATATAATCTTATCTTAAACAATAAAGTATTCCCAACAAATTTAACAGTTTTGCTTTAGATTATCCTGTTTTCTCGTTATTTTCTATTGTTATTTCTAATAATACATTCTTTCTTAGTTTTCATAAAATTTACTTGAATTTAAAATCACACAAAAACTTGCAAAACATAGTTCTCCAGCATTTATGTTTTTCTCTAGTGTAAAATTCTCTCAATTGTCCAAGTTAATAGCCAGCCAGGGTAATAGAATAAATATAAAACCACCTATTCTACAATAGAATGCATATTCAAAAGTAATTACTTTTATGAAATATTGTAAATATTTAAAAGTGCATAATTATTGTAACTTGCCATAATTTGTGCCATTTTTTTAATCAGTTGGTGGTAAAATATATGATCTCCCCCTTTATTGTGTATTTATAAGTAGGCATGGGTTATCAGGATTTGTATTTTTATTTTCATCTTCTTCTACTTGAAATATAATGGCAATGAATTTAGTTATTGCATAAATGTAAAAATTGAAATCTTTTTTAGGGCTTGTACCCACCTGTCTCCTCTAAAGCTCCTGACTTGGCTAACTGCAACGGTAAGCTTCGCATCGATGTAAAACTTTTAATTTCATTTCAAATTACACTTTTAAATCCATTTTACTTAATATATGTACAAAAAAAATTATGTTTAATTTTAATGCAGTGTAAAATGCAATTAATATTTTAGTGTAAACAATATATTTTTGTACATACTAAATAGTACATACTAAATAGTACATACTAAATAGTACATACTAAATATATTGAATAATGCAATGACTCAAACAGTGTCGTGAAAATCAAAAATTTTATTTTTATTGGATTTAAAAAATTTCCTGTATTAAATAATATTTTCAATTAACTGTATTTATTTTTATGGGATGTTGTAAAGGTCTTTCCTGTGATTGTGGATGGTATGTCTATGTGGAGCATATTATGATGTCTGACATTGGACAGTGTGCAAAAAAATAAAATAAACAAGACACCCTTAAATAATTTCTGATCTAATCATGTACTAGAACTCAATTTTTGTGGGTGTGGCTACAAATATGCTAATTAATTAGTGCAGATGATATTTTAATCAGACAGAAGAACATACTTTTTCTGAATAAACAATACCTTTTTTTCGATGGATTTGAATTCATGACCCGCAAAATATAAGTCAGGTTTGGTAAGGTCAAAAGTTTGGACCCCTTAATGTTAATTTTACTTTTTTTGTATTTCATCATATTTCTAATTTTTAAGTGAATTGAAAAATTATTTCACTGAAATATGAAATTCGTTTATCCAGAGATAATTTCATGCAAAAAACAATGTTTAATAACTATGGGGACCCTATTTCCCAGATTTGCGACTACCCCCTTCCCTTATTTTGAGGGTCAGATGCCCAAATCCACCAGATGTTTATTTAGAGAAGGTAAGTTTTTATATCTGATCTTATAACTTAAAATATTGTGTGCACTTATTAATTAGAATATTTGAGGCTTGTTAATTAGCATATTGATTTTCGACTATTATTATATAAAACAATAAAAAATATTTTCTTAACATTATGTCTTGCATGGAATTATTTTTGCATAAACAAATTTTATAACTGTGTACAAAATTTTTAAAATTCAATTTAAAGTTATCAAGAATACAAAAAAAGTTAAATTTACCTGAAGAGGTCCAAACTTATGATCTCTCTCTCGTAACCAAAGTATTGTGACCCTATTTCATCAACAAAAAAAAGGGTGTGTTTATTCAGAGAAATTACACTTTTTGTGTTTGATTTCGTAACTTAAAATAAATCATCAAGTTTTAGTCCTAGTGGTGAAAATCTGATCATTAGATCCAAAGTTATTCAGGGTGTTTATTTTTTGCACTCTGTACATATAACATTCCTTAATTTTTAGTATGGTAATATTTAATATATAGCATTCCTTTATTTCATTTTTTCTTTTAGATATGCAAATAAAATATTCATTTTTCGCAACAAAAAAATACATTTAGAATTTCTAGAAAAAAATACAGTTGAATTGTATACATGTCATTCATTGGAAAGTAAACATGTCAAATTCTTTTATAGTTGTTCAACATTTTAGCAATACAATATCTACGATTATCTTTAAGCAGTCAAGTTTTTATCCTTTGCAGGAGAATCATTCTCGTTTATACAAGATTTTGACTTCATTTTTGATTTTATAGCTTATTTCGTACGAAAATAAATGAGAAACTTCCCTATATTGACAATAATATCTCACTTAAATATAAATATGATATTTTTTCCAATTTATAGCAGAACCAAAAAAATTGCTTATTAATCATATTTAGGGGAAATTATATTGGACTTTGTCAAAATTTTCAAATTAAATTTACAGTATTTAAAAATAATTGTTGAAGCTAGCTAAATATACTAAGAAAAATCTACCATAAATTCCAATGATTTAAAATTGCGAGTTTTTGAGCAATTTTTTTCTGTTGCATGTTACTGCTTTAAATAGTTCAAAGCTTTGCATGCGTGCAAAGTGTTGTAAATTAGACAAAATCTTTTAAATTTAACTAATCTTTTGTTTTTACTATAGTGTAAGCATACTGGATTTTGCCATTTTCTCCTGCTCTACTGGAGTAGTAAATTTTTGTATTTTTTGGAAAATTCCCTATAATTGATTACATTTTCAACAACAACAAAAAAGTCCCTATTGGAATAGAATTAATACACAACTTAATGCCTGCTTCAATATTTAAATGAATATTAATACATGAAACGAGACTCGCTTATAGTAATCAGTTTAAAACTTTTCGCATTAACTATTCCTAAAAAAAATCTGTATTTGCTTCTCATAAAAAATCTTTAAAATTAAAAGTTAAAGTAAAGGTTAATAATAAAAAAATATCAAATTCATTTAATGCTGTTCATAAATGGAAAATATTGCAGATCTTTTATCGTTATTAGTTCTAATAAAAAAATTTCGTTTTGATAATGAAAATCCTAAAAATTTCCTACATAAAAAATATTTAAAATATTATGTAACAGCTATCGTGAAATTTATATTATTTGGTAAAATCTATTGGATTTTTTCCTATCCATGTTGGCAGCTATGGTGTCTGTAACTAAGTTTTGTGTTTCAATAATTAAGGTAACTTTTCTAGAGTCTTTAAGTGTTGTAATAGCTGCTGGTCCATTTGCAACTTCTGACACATTTTCATATGAACCACTTTTTGATCTATTGAAATATATCAAGTCACATCAGCCTCATGTTGTTATACTGGTAAGTATGTAAAAGATTTAAAATCCTTGTATTGAATATTTTATTTTATTATTTAAAGTATACTTTAAAAATATTTATTATTAACTTGTAAAATAATTTCTTTAAATAAATAATTAATAATAAACAAAAGTTTAATGTTTTTAACAAAATATTAAATATATATATAAATATAATATTTTGTTTATAATAAGTTTTTAACTAAGTTAATAAAACGGTTGTAAAATCTACTCTAATTACTAAACATACTTCTGTTAAAACGAAATGTGTTGATAATATTTCCAGGAGTATTCCAAGAAATCATTTTCTTGTCTTAAGGCCCTTTCTACGCTGAAAGACAAGTCAAATTGAAGGAGCTATGGGTGGGAGAATGGGAGGAATAGGCGCGGACATAGGGGGCGGAGATATACTGAGCGACCATGAAAGTCCGGGTTACACTTTTTGGCAAAACTCAATATTTAAAGGGAGCGCCAAAAATAGATCACGCAACTACACTTATTACTTTTTCACTGTTTTTGGTGTATAAAACGGAGGTAGTGTGGTTCCTTGTTACTCCTCTTATTTATTTAATTATTTTTACACCATTCATATTTCCTCATCATTCCAAATATTGGTAATATCAAATAAAATTTAAAATAATGTATGACACTGTCGTTTATTCCTTCATATTAGGAATGCCTTAAAACATTACTCTGCTCTATGAAAAGATTTATATTATAAATATTAATAGTCTAACTAACAATAATTTTGTATAAATTGTTTTGGGTCTTTCAATCTTCTTTCTGCGTATCCCCAACAGTAAATAAATATTACAGCCTCGATATCATTTTGAATTTTCTTTCACTCACGTAACTATGTATAGCGTGTATATAGTCATTACTTNATCTTCTTTCTGCGTATCCCCAACAGTAAATAAATATTACAGCCTCGATATCATTTTGAATTTTCTTTCACTCACGTAACTATGTAATATAGCGTGTATACAGTAATTACATCTCCGAATATTTCAGACCATATTTTACTTAAGAATTAAAGAGCGCAAGGGTTTTACTAAACCGGGGACAATTAACTTGCATTTAATGGTGATCCTAAAGGTATATTCAAAGGTTTGTTTTATATTTCTGATGTTATTGAAAAATGTGAAAACTGTATTTTTCATGATTAACGACGAATAAATCTTAATGTCGTTTTCTACATTCTCTTGGAGTTTCAATAGTATCATTTCAAAATTAAGTACAATTAATTTTCTTTAACTTTAAATTAATAATTTTATAAACTTTTCTGCATTCAGGTATAGATACTTTAATTTTGTAGATGAAAATAGATAAAAAAAAAAAAGCAAACAAAACTGTTAAGCTAGTCTCGCTTTTTATAACACATTGCTTCGTTTCATTAGGAAAAAGCCGAACATTTATTTGCTAAAACGAGTACACTATTGCGGTAGTCAACCTTAAAACCGAAAATTAAACATTTTCTTTCATTTTAATTTTCTTAATTTTATTTTTATTACAAAAATTTTAACGCATCCCATAATTTGCGACACAGAAGAAGTAAGAACCACAGAGCCTACATAGTTTTCAAATAAAACAGAAATCTTTGTACAAATTAAAGAATTTTTGATGAGTTGGGTTAAAAAGTGTTTGATTTAAGTACTTCACAAAGCAAAAGAATAAGTAAAGCAGTTTATACAAAGTAAAATGTATCATAAAAACTAGATGAGAAACATTCAAGTAATTTTCTCTAACGAAATCATGCTTTATTAATACTCAAGTACAGATCTCGGCAGTTATCAATTTATCTCTTTTTATTAGATATAATATTATCATTTTGATAATAATGTATTTTAAACTAACTCTACGTATTCCATGCATACTTTTCCAAATAAAAATGTTTAGCGGGTAGTAAAAGGGTATCCTCTTTTCTTTATTATTTTATTCTCAGACTATTTACAATGACGCGGAAGTAACACTCCCTTCTCCTTCTAGTTGAGGGGAGAGTAAAACTGGTTCTTGAGCCCTGACCCCCCAACCCCTAAGAATTGTCTCCAAACAAATGCCAAGAAGGCTTTTGGAAACCAGCCTCAATCAGAACCATGAGCTTGTAGGGAATAAAAATAATTATTTTAATGATTATCTATAGTAATTTTTTTTTAATTTTTAATGCTTTCATAATTTATAATATTATTTTTATAAAATTAGTTTATTTTATTATTAATATTTTACCATTTTCAGTTTATTTTNGAAGGATGTACTCCCAATTTTCTAAAAATACATTGTAGAATCTGTGAAGAAGCTAACTATTTTCAATGGTAGTTTAATTTATTCTGCTTCAAAGAGTGAAAAACATGAATTATATTATGTTTAACTTTTCACTCTTAAAAATAAATAACTTAAAGCTATTATATCGAATTTAGTTTTTAAAATTTTTGAATAATATAATTAAAACAGGGGATCCGGGTAAATACCTTAACCATGATAATCCTAAATGGTAATAAAGAATACTATATATATATATATATCAGGGGTCTGTCCAGGCCGAAATTTGCTACCGTTTAGCGGTACCTTCACAAATTCAATTTTATTTAAAACGGTAGTTTCACAAATTCAACTTTAAGAAAAACGGTAGCTTCACAAAATACTTTTCCTTAAATTTTGTTTTTGTATCCGTTAAGAAACATTAAATCTATATTTTTACCATGTTTTTGTGTTGATATTTTAATATAATTTTTAATTTTTCACAAATTATGTCTAAATTTTCACAAAATAGGTACCTTTCAGAAAAACCTAGACAGACCCCTGTATATATATATATATATATATATATATATATTGTGTGCACAAGGGATGCTTGCTGTGAGTACTTTATTCTTTAGACATAACTCAGAAACGCATTTTTCTTAAAAACAAATACATAAGTTATTGAATCAGAAAAATCCCCAGAATGATTAAAGGAGCCAGGATAGCCTGGTTAGTAGGGCACTGAGCTCATGTCCAAAAGGTCGTGTGTTCGACCCCAACCGGCCGAACATTCCCTGTGTTTGCATGGTGACTGATGCACGTTAAATCTGTCGATTCGTAAAGTCCTTCAGGAGTTTCATTGTCTTTTGGATTGGTTCAAATTACAAGGCTATGGAGTTAAACATTAGTAGTCGTAAATTTAAAATTGGGTCAATTGTTCAACGATGGTTTTAAAATATAATTATAAAAGATCAGTAGTAGCTCAGGATAAAAAGCTCGCCTCCCAAATGAGGAGAACCAATTTTGAATCTCAGCGATGGCTGGTAGATATGA
>NC_092213.1:2440454-2488805 GCF_043381705.1 Parasteatoda tepidariorum
AAACAGAACGTTATTATCTTGAAAATTGATGATTTTATGCAGTACTGAACTGTCCATAGAATAACGTGGGGGTTGCTTTTCTCCCGATCGAGCGAGCGAACGGCCTTAACTATTTTTTTTTTATGTATATATTGTATTAGTATATTTCATGAATTAACCATTGTGTATAAGTTATTTTTATTATGATTTTTACAAAAATCGATTATAAATAAGTAAAAACTAGCAATATTTATGAATGGTCTTCTTGGATTTTTAATAAACATAAAAAAAATTTAAAAATTACTTAAAATTTTGTTCTTTATTATTTGGTTTAATATACACTATTATTTTATATTTATTTAGATTGGCCCATTTGTAGATATCAAGAATGAGTTGATTGAAGTAAGCAGTTATTCTTTACAATACTTACTATTATTATGTTAGTTCGTTATTTTATACGGAATTGCATAAAAATTTATGATATTTTCTTTCAGCAATATAGATTCAAATAAATGTTCACATGTAAAATTATTGTTGGACTAAAAAGCATTCTGAATCTAAGCAAATTCAACTGAAAAAAGTTACTTTAAAGTTTGTCAACCTATCTTATAAATTAGCTATTGGGATAATACAGTGGATTCCCGATTATCTGAGTTAACGTGGACCATGATTAACTCGGATAAGCGAAAAACTCAGTTAAAGCGAGGAGTATAAAAAAGGAAAGAAAAAGAAAAGTTATAAATGTAAAATATTTAACAAATACGAAATTTATACGAATGTACCACATACAATTCATATTATAATTAAAAAGCTTACTTAAAAACACTTAAAGAGCATACTTTATGAGAATGTAAGAGTTTTAACTTAAATAAGTCCTTAATCGATTTTTGTTTTTCATTACTTATCAGCTTTTCTGCAACAATGTTTCACCCTTTTTTTAGGGATAACAGGATTGCTGGTGTCGCCTCTTGTTCTATATATTCAACAGCTTTTAGTCCATCTGTATGAGAGATTTTTATATGTTGATTTTCATCATCACTTCCTCATCTTCGCTGAATTCATTTTCAATATTGACGATCATGGGTAATCTCGTGTTGTTCGTCAGCTTGTTTTCCGGAGTGTTTGGAAGATAAAATTCAGAATTTTTTTCGGTGGTAGTTTTGAAAATAAACCAGTACAAAAAAATTTCTTTAAATATTTTATAGCTTGGTTAAAGAGTAAACTGGGATGATCGGGGCTCTACTGTGGTTTTAAAAGATCTACATAATCTTAACGACTATAGTTAGCTTGCATTTGTTAGTAAAAACAGAAAAGAGATCAATAAGTTCTTCTAGACATGTAATGTTTGCATGATCTTAAATATGTATCAAATATGATCACAAAATGATTAAATATGATCTGTAAATATGTATGAAAGAGTGGTATTTCATAGATGCTAACTTGCTGCGGACAACTGATTAATATTTTTGAGTGCTGGTCTTTTAATGTATGATTCTTGTTTTAACAAATTCGATTTTTACACTTTTTACTCACCACTTCTTAGGCTTGTGTAATATGCCACAAAAAAAATTTTTATAGACTATTAATAATTTTCCTTGTAATGTGTGGTAAAATATTTTTCAATAGCTTTTTTTTTTATTGTATATAAGAATAATGAAACTTTTCATTTTTTCCCTGTTATTTAGAAAAAATGTAGCGGCAGTTTTTTTTTTATTTTTTATTCCATAATTTTTAATTTTACGGAATTATTGATTTAAAGAAATATTGCTTAAATATGAGTTCTAATTACATTATCAGGGTTACCACGGTACTTGAAAAACCTTGAAAGTCCTTGAATTTGGTTGAAAAAAAATCGGGGCCACGATAAGTCCTTGAATTCCGCGATAAGGTCCTTGAAAAGTTTTTGATTTTTTAAAAAATAATTTAAGGAAAAAAAATTGTTAGAATATCTTTCCTACGAAAAAGCACGAAAAAAAAAACCCCGTTTGTCTGGATAAGTACTTTTCCAGACATTCCTCTGGTGCAAGTAGGGGTGCGGGGTCTTTCTTTAGGACTGGTTTCGATGAGAGAAAAGAAGACCTCTTTCTTCGGTCTATTGTGTTAGCAGAAAGGATTGGAATTCCGATCACTCCCCCTCCTTTTCCCGTTTTCTTTTCCTAAGAAAACGAGGGAGGAAAGAAGGGGNCGGGATCTAAAAGTTATGAATTGTGATTTGTAAACTGCTGTTTGTAGAAAATGCAACACCATGAAGGAATCATCAGAATCAAATGAAATTCGCAGCAAATGTCAATTATAGGATATTCTGCAAATTAATAAAGTTTCAGAGCCATCGCGCGTGCGTGGCGCGCGCAGCGCCCTCTGAATTGATGCTGAAAGCGTATAACAGGGTTCCCACGGTACTTGAAAAACCTTGAAAGTCCTTGAATTTTGTTGAAAAAAATCGGGGCCCCGATAAGTCCTTGAATTCCGCGATAAGGTCCTTGAAAAGTTTTTGATTTTTTAAAAAATAATTTAAGGAAAAAAAATTGTTAGAATATCTTTCCTACGAAAAAGCACGAAAAAAAAAACCCCGTTTGTCTGGATAAGTACTTTTCCAGACATTCCTCTGGTGCAAGTAGGGGTGCGGGGTCTTTCTTTAGGACTGGTTTCGATGAGAGAAAAGAAGACCTCTTTCTTCGGTCTATTGTGTTAGCAGAAAGGATTGGAATTCCGATCACTCCCCCTCCTTTTCCCGTTTTCTTTTCCTAAGAAAACGAGGGAGGAAAGAAGGGGGGGGGTGATTCAGCATAGTCCTCCAGAACGTCACGCTGCTGTTCAAGGTCAGCTAAGTGGAAAGAAGTTCGCATGCGGAAAAGAGCCATGGCATTATCCATCCCTCTCCTGTGATTGATTGGATATAAAAATACCAGTAGTGGGTGAGATCATTCAACCGCGTCTAATAGCCACTTTTACAAATTTTAAAGAGATATATGGATCGCAATTTTAGTAATAACTATTATTTATTCTAATTGTGTTTTTCGTTTCAACATAAATTTATTCGAAATGCCGGGTAAGTGTGTATTTAATCCTGGCTGGCTAGATAAAGAATGTTATAAGATTTGGCTCGCTTCTGTTCCGGATCAAAATAGAGCATACTGCAAATTATGCTACAAGGAATTTGACATCGGCAGAATGGGAGAATCTGCTTTGAAATCTCATATGAAAGGTAGGATTTTTTTAATTTTATTTTATTATTAATATTAAAAGATAATGGTTTAAAAGTGATACAGAACAGCATTAATTTTTAGAAATCGATATTCTAACTTCACTGTTTTTCAAATTCGCAATTAAAAAAAAACGTATTTTTATCTATCCATCTAAAAATAACTTATGAGGTATAATTAATTTTTTCTGGTGATTGCAACTTTGTTTTCCATCAGTCTTAGCCGTTTAATATATTATTTAAACAAGATTTCAAAATGAGAAATGAACCTAGTTAAAGAACATTCTAAAATTAGAAATCTGAATCCATTTCTAAAATAAAAATTAAACTTTTAATATTTTATAATCGTATTATTACGAATTCATTTAATAATTTCTTCCATTTTTTAAAAAAAAAATTTATGCGTGAAAAATCGCTTATTATAACTCTACGATAGTTTAGTAAGTTATACGACGTAAGTTTAAATTTAATTTTGGATTAATTAGTTCCGCTCAATAATTTTTTAACGTTTTAATTTTACTAATATTTATGTTTATATTTCCATTAAATATTTTTATTCTTTCTAAAGGATTTAATAGATTGCGTTTGCAACTTACCAATGTGGTTAATTTCGATTATATTCGATTTATTTGAATATTTATTAGTTTCTTCATACGGCGGTTTGTTATTGTTTAAAATTTAAAAAAAATTTTTTTTTATATCCATTTATTAGAATCGCATAAGTTCTTACTGTTTTAAGTGGACATGTTGCGTTTTTAATTGTTTACTTTCGTTTTGCGTTCCTGTTTATTTCAATTTTAATCACTCAATTAATTCCTAGTTTTATTTTCTTAGTTACGTTTGTATTTCCGATTTTTCCCCCGCTAAGTATCATGTCTTTAGTTGTTAATTATTGTTTTGCATTCTTGTTTATTTTTAAAAATATTAGTTTGCAGTTACATTTTTACTTTCCTATTTTCTCTTAAGTTTAGTTATTGTTTTCCAAAATGTTATTCATTACAGTGAATCGGACGAACCTAATTTTTAATACTTTATTTAAGCTTTGTGTTCTTGTTTATTTGAATATTTTATCATTATTATTCTTTATTATTTGACCGATTTAACGTCGAACAAACGCTGTTTGTAGTTACGTTAGTTTCTTTCAGCGACAGCTCGTTGTAGTTTAAAATATGCTTTATTTCCTGCATTAGATTTATCCCGTCAATTTGTACGGTCTTAACGTTATGTTTACGCTACGTTACACTTTAATTTACGATCATCTATCGATCGTTACTAAGATAGTGAGTTGAACAGAGCGCGTTATATTTTTATACCGTTTACTTCACTTGACTTGTCGAAATATTAATTTTTAGTTGATTAAATTCAGTTAACATTTGACAAAACTGCGGTAAACCATATTTTTATTTGTTTCGATGTGCAATCGTTCATTAGCGCCTATAACGTCATCTATCACGCGATATCACGTGACGTAATTCCTTTAGTCTGTGTCATTAAAATGGATTAAGTGGTAGCAAGATGCATATCATCACCCACTATTTTTTCAGAAAATATGCTTTCTCATGACAATAACATTGCTCATTAAAATAAGCTTATTGATAAAATAAACTAATTAGCTCATAATAAGTTTTAAAAGCTTTACTAAATTCATTACTAAAATTAAAAAATAAATAAATAAAACTTAGATTTTACTTGCATAGATTATCATATCACTCCAGGATCGAAATAGTTAAACCACTTGTTTACAGAAGGCAATGAGTATGTTAAAAAATTTTAACTTTTCCTTTTTATTGCCGATTAAAATCAATTAATAATATTCTGTTGTCTTTTTCTCATTTTTAGTTATATTTATATTTAGCTAATTTTTTTATAATAAAAAGAAAATATTTTTTATACTTAAAGGAATTTATTTTATTCCAATAAAAAGTATCTTTCAATTTATGATGCCTATTTACTTTTCGTAGTATATTTATTCATTTCGTTTTCTCTTAAAGGTTTGAAACATATGGAAAGGTACAAAAACAAAATACAGTCTCATGAGTTGGTTGATCTTTTAGAAGTACGCAATAAACCTCTGCCTGCTCATCACAAGTTGCAAACTAACAGTCAATCCCTTATGTCATCATTTGTGTCTAAGGATAGTGTGATTGACGCTGAAATAAGATGGGCGTTGAAATGTATGAAAAGCCATTATTCGTACAATTCGTGTGAAGGAATCAACAATTGCTTCATCAAAATGTTTCCAGACAGTGACATTGCAAAACAATTTTCATGTGGGGCAACAAAATGTTCCTATTTGTGCTGTTTTGGCTTGGGACCCTATTTTAAAAACTGTGTTCTCAAGTGTTTAGATGAATGTAACTACTACACTGTCCTTTTTGATGAAACATTAAATAAGAGCACACAAAAAAAGCAAATGGATATACATGTAAGGTTTTGGGATGTTTCACTAGCTAAAATTAAAACTTTGTATTTAACATCTGCATTTATTGGACATGCAAAAGCTGAAGCATTACTAGCAGCCTTCTATGATTCTGTTGATAAGTTGAAGCTGACAAAAATATTGCAGCTATCCATGGATGGGCCCAACGTCAACTGGAAATTTTTTGATAGTCTTCAAACTGATCTGAAGCAGCAGTACAATTATCAAACAATTTGCATTGGTAGCTGTGGGCTACATATATTAAACAATGCTTTTAAGCATGGGGAAAATTCTACTTTCTGGAATATTTCCAGCATCTTGATAAGTTTGTACTGGCTGTTTAAAGACAGTCCAGCTCGTAGAGAAGATTTTATCAACTCTTCCTCGAATCCAAAATTTCCAGTCAAATTTTGCAATTTTAGATGGCTGGAAAATGTTCCTGCTGTTGAAAGAGCCATTGAAATTTGGCAAGATATTACGTCATATGTAGATAATGTTGAGAAAGGAAAATACAAAACAAATAAGAACAAATCTTATTTCAATGTTCTTGAATCAACAAAAGATAAGCTTATTCTCATTAAATTTCATTCCTTTCTGTCAGTCACCAAAATTGTTACACCCTTTCTGGAATTCTATCAAACTGATGCTCCTTTAGTACCATTTTTTGCCGACGATGTTGTAAAGCTAATAAAACATTGTGCTGAACATTTCCATGTTCTGAAACCCAAGCACACTGAAAATATGTCATCTGCTTCACAGCTGTGCAAAGTAGATTTTAATGACAAAAATCTACTTAATACTGTGGATAAAGTTAGTTTGGGATTTACTGCCGACAAGTTGCTGAAACAACTGTTGTTAAAAAAGGTCATTAGTGACAAGGAGGCATTAATGCTAAAGCATAATTGCCAACAGTTTGTCACAAATATGATTGTTCATTTGATGAAGAAGTGCCCAATCAATTATATTTTAGTAAGATCTTCCTCCTGTTTCGATCCGAGGAAAATGTTTTCCAAGCCATCTAATTGTGAAAAATATTTGAAAACTTTGATAAATTATTTGGTGGAAAATAACTTCGTTCTAGACAAAGACTGTGATGCCATCATGTTAGAATATAAGAATTTTTTGAATAATGTTGTTAGAAATCATCCCTCTTCATTTCAAAACTATTCCCCTCAAAAAACTAGGCTGGACACCTTTCTAAATGAATTTGTGAGCCAAGATATTGAATCATATAAAAAAATATGGCATATCATGAAAATAGTAATGACACTATCTCATGGACAAGCTACAGTTGAACGGGGATTTTCAGTAAACAAGCAATTAGAAGTGGAAAATCTACAAAGTGAGTCTTATATTGCTCAGAGACTTATTGCTGATGCAATAAACTCTCATGATGATTTTTTAAGTATTCCAATAACAAATGAAATGAGGAAAAGTGTGTCAGGCGCAAGACAAAAATATATCTTAGATTTGGAAAAAAAACAAAAAGAGAAAATACTTAAGGAAGCAGGAAACAAAAGAAAAATAATTTCAGACGAACTTAATGATCTTAAGTTTAAAAAAAAGTGTTTAGAGAAGGATATTTGTGAAATGGACAAATCTTGCGAAGCTTTTGCTGAAGAAGCTGAAAAGAAGGATGATTTGTCACTATTCAAGAGATCAAATGCTTTGAGAAAAGCAGTGAAAGAAAAAAATTCTGAACTGAACGATATTCAACATAAAATAAAGATTAAAATTGAAGAAATGCAAAATTGTTCTTAAATATTTTATTTTTAGTAACATAAAATGAAAAAGATATTGTATTTTTTCATTATTTTTAAGTATGGTTATTTTTAAGAATAAATAAAAATCACATTGTCTTATATTACAATTTCTAATTCACAAAACTATTTATTATATCTAAAATTTATATTTAATATATAATTTTTTTTTTGTCAACTAAGCATTGTGCTTTTCAAGTATAGAATATCTGTTCCAACTTATAAAAATATGGTTCACATGTATTTTAGCATATCATCTATATTTCTGAGTAGGTCCTTGAAAAATATGAATTCAAGTCCTTGAAAGTCATTGAAAAGTCCTTGAATTTTTTTTTGAAAATTGAGTGGGAACCTTGTATAAATAAAGTGCTGTAGCGGGACGTTGAAAATAGTCTATGATTATTTGTTAGTGGCAAACGTTTAGTGAGACCTGAGTATGCCTCCACGACGGAAGAATAAGAAATTCAAGCAACTTACGGAGTTTGAACGAGGGAGGATAATCGGCCTTCGAGAAGGAGGATTNTCACATTTTCTTCTAAAAGTAGATTAAAAATTACAGAGCTAACAATTCTAAGTTTTTCCGCTAAGGAAGCGTGAGATCTGAGAATTCCGGTAACCTGATGTGTGGGCCTATTGCAACTCATGCTGTTTCCTTTTAAGCATGTGACTTAAAAGATGGAAAACTTACGAAACTTTTCCCTAACATAAAAATTAAAGCACATTGATTTTAGTGTGATTTTGATGCATTCTCTCAATACCAATATTGTTTACTAGCTCTGCCTTCACAGCATTATACATCTACTGAAATAAATTTAATTTTGTACCATTTTATTTCTGAATTTACAGTGGATACAAGTGCATGATTTCAGACTCCTGTCCACTGTAAGGCAGTTATAAAAAATATATATATTTATGCTATAACATTTGTTACAGATACTGCAGGTAGCTTCTGATCCTTGTGTAGTGAATATTGAAGGTGTAATATTTGCTATCTCCGCAACTGATATTTTGTTTCATATGGGAAAAGAAGAAATATCTCAGTAAGTAAGGATGTTAAATTTATTATAGAAAAAGTATACTCTCAAAAAAAAATCGAGATAGCATGTTCAGAACTAAATGTGTTCTAAATAGTAATAATAATGATTAATTAATTCCTAAATAGTATTTTAAAACCTAGAGTCATGGAACATCAGAATAAATACTAATAAATATGTTAGCATAATATTTCACACTAAGTCTCAATGCAGCAATAATAATTTTATTTTTAAAAGCAACACAAAAATAATGATGCTTTAAATATAAAAGAATTTGTTTACAAAAAGCTTACATTAATAGAGTTTATTTTAAAAAATAAATAAAAACTACCATCGTGACCTGTCGACATCATTTTCAAAATTGCTCACCAATCAATTTTTCTATTCAAAAAATAGCTACCAAGTCATCGCTTTTCATGTTCTCGAAGCATTTTATGAAACGTTTTAATGTGTGGGCAGCATTTTTTCTTGGGATGCAGTAATGTTGAGTGGTAATTTTTCCAAAAAAAATTCATTTTTTACTTTGAAACGTATTCAACATAGCAAGAAACTCTTCCACATGGGATTTCAAATTAATATTAGGTGGATATGGAATGCTAAGAAACAAAGTAATTTTTTTTTTGTTGATGTATCAAGGTTTTCGAGATATCGAGAGTATACTGTATATTGAATAAGTAATTAGTCATAAATTTAGCTCATGATATACTGCTTACAAATAGTATATAAAATATATTTGTATGTAAGCCTGTAAGTAAGTTCTTTTAAAGACATAGCTCATTGATTTTATAAAACTTTTGTTCTGGTATAACTGTCACTGTATTAATATTGTCTACCCTCTGTAAGCTAAACATTTACTTCATAAATAATGCATCACTTTTAAGAAATCTTGATTCCTTTTTTATCTTTAAAACAAAAATGCTTCAAAAAATATTTTACCTATTTAGATAAAATGATAGATGGAATTTTTTTTTATCATGAAATCTGTAGAAAATGCAAAGTATTATTAGTGTTATCAAATTTAGTAATTTCAGATGGTATGGGTATAATGTTCGAACTTACAATTTGAATTCTGTTGAAATGGTCTCCTTCACAAGTGTACAGAGTACCATCAAAAGAGGGAAACCTTTAAATATTGAAAATCAAATTTAGTAGACTATAGCGCCCAATTCGATTCATCGGAGAAACTGTATTGAGATGATCTTGACCTGGAACAGGCTTTACTGCATTTACACGTAAAATAAGGTACTAATTAATGCAAAAGTCCTTCAGAAAAAGAAAGAAAAAATTTAAACATATTTGAGGGACAGCTTGCAAGTCCAACTGTACTTTTTTTTCTTCCTTTTAAGTGGAGGCATAGAGGACCATCCAGCTGGCTGCCTCGAGCAACTACTATAAAAATATAATAAATACGTTGAAGAAAGTTATTTTCAATAATTTAATGTTTTTCAGATGACTGGAAATTTTGCAGTCAATTTAAAAGTGTAGTTATTAGTGTATACAATTTGATTTCCTCTTAGATTTTTTTTTATTATTACCCTAATGATACTTAGATTTTTATGTATATTAGAAAATAAAATGATTACAATCCTATTTTTTTTAACAATCTGCTGATTTTTTTCTTTATTCTTGACATTTAAAGAAAAATTTATTTAATTTTATGCTTTATTAAAAAGAAGAAAAATACTTGTTTCTTAATACATTTGCAAACAACAGAATTTTCCTTACTTATACCAGACATTATTTTTCACTTAAGTAAAAAAAAAATAGTTTTGAATCACCCTCTATTCTTTTTTGATATTTGAGTATATTTTCATTTATTTACTTGATTTTTTAGTGTCTCTTTTTTTCCCTGATTATTCGCTTCTTATCAGTTCTTGAAATCTCATTTACAAATTTTGTTGTGGTGTCTCACTGTCTTTCTTTTTATATGTTCTGCATAATAAACTAAATATTTATTTATTTTTAAAGTGGACAGATGCCAGATCGATTGGGAAGATTATGTAGTCACATACTAACACAGAGACAGTAAGTTATAGAATGTATTCTCTTGTATACATGTAATAAATTTATTATATAACTGGTATCATTATAACTTGTGATTCAACAAATAGCGATTTGGACGAATAGCAACATTTCTTTTTAAAAAAAGTTATTATTGAAAATAAACAAAACCAACTTTATTATTGGTAGGGGGTAATGAAAATATACTATCTATTACAAATATTTAATATAAGCAAAAAAACAGCTATGAAAAATAAAATTGAAACAAATAGAAAAAAAATCCTCTTAGTTCTTAAAACAAAACTTTAATGGTAAAAATAATTTTATTTTATATTAATTTATAATATTGAAAGAAATAAAATAAAATTGAAAGAAATAGAAAAAAAATTCTCTTAGTTCATTAAACAGAACTTTAATGCTAAAAATAATAATTTTATATTATAACCGTCTTAAAACAGCCGACCTAATTTTAAGTTTACGACTACCAATGTTCAACTCCGTAGCCTTGTAATTTTGTTCCCAATTCAGAAGACAAGGAAACTCATGGATTAAGTATTGGAAGAAATTTGCCTTTTTGGAGGACTCTTTTATAAAACGGAACCCACATTTGTGTTACATAGAGTGAAAACCTCCCACTGTTAGCCTGGCAACAAGGGGACTCTAACTCATGATCTTTTTCCCACTGAGGATATTTTACATCAGCACTGTGGTCAATGTGATCCGGTTGTGGAATTCGTATCTACCACCCATCATTGGGGCTTGAAGGAGCCCGAGCCACCAAGTATCTATAAAACTTTAAGAGATATAGTCTATCAGAAACAATTTTGAAAAGGCTGCGCTATATGCAAAAGTGAATCAGAAAATATTTTTTAAAAAAAAATGATATCTTAATTTTTGAAAGAAAAAATTTAAACTGAGCATCTCAATTTTCAAATTACTATATTTTCAAGAAAAGGTGAAGAAAAAGAATAGACAAATAGAAATACTCTTAATAATAAAACGACTATAAAAACAAATGTTTTTTTTTCTTTTTGAAAAAGTGCTGAATAGGAACCGAAACAAAAATGGTTCTTAACTTTTAAACTAAAAATTTATTGCTAAAAATCGCTGCTGTTGCATTATTTATAATTTTTTGCATTGATCTAAGTATTTTGTTTTTTGGTAGATTATTTATTAGACTGATCAATGTATACTTTTTTAAATCCTAAGAAGTTCATGTGTATAAAGGGACGCAATTAAATAATTGAATATTGCAAAAAAAGAAGAAAAAAAGGTTAATGAATTTTGGCCAATCACTATTGATGTCAATGAAAGCATTATAAGAATTAAAATCATCTGACACCAGTTAATCTGAGAATGAGGTGAAAAGTTGCTCAAAGCAAAGGAATATATTTCAACCCCAGTATACAAATTAACTAGTTTTTGATGTTTTTAATACTATCATTGCTCTTCCCAACTTAATGATAAGTCAAGAGTTAAGAAACCATACACAATTTTAATTAGTAATATCTAATGTGCATTTTAATTAAGAAATTTAGAAATATCTATTAAGGGTGAACATAATTTACTAACAATAAATTCTATGGTAGTTTAAAAAAAGAAAAAAAACTTTATTTTGATGTTGCGTTGTTCTTACATTGATAATTTTTTAATTTAGCTTTTATCCATTGTATCCTCCTAATGAAGAAGTGAACATTGAGTATCTGCATTATGAGGCAAATGCTGGACTTCCTGTTATGCCCCACGTCCTTCTCCTTCCATCAGATTTTAGGTACTTTATTAAGGTATGTACATAAATTTATTCATTCATTGGGTTTAGTTACTTTTGCAAGATACTCCTCTGCTTTTCCACCTGTTTTGATTTATTTATAATTTTTACCTGACCTCCATTTTTTTTATGATTTTTATCTGATTTCCGCTGTTATATGATTAAAAAAATTTGGATATCAAGGAAGTGAAGTTTTGAAATGAGGATGAGCAGCATTTTATTAAAGCACAAAAAAAATCTATTTTTTTTCTTTTCTTGTCTTGCATAAAAAGATTATTGCAAAAAAATTAATCATGCAGAACTCTCAAAACTCTTGCATTTTGAAAACACCTCAGATTTAATATGAAATAATCGTGACTAAAGCGCGTCAGAAAGTGATGTATCAAAAGAGTGATTCAAAATTAGCAAATCATTATGGTATTATATCAAATAGAAAATCAGAACTTTATGGAAATTCAAAGCACTAACTGTTGAAACCGCTCTCAACGAATCCGTGTGGACGATAAAATCATTGCAAATATAAAGCATTAAAAAGATGTGTGGTTCAAAATTTTTCATTCCAAAACAATATTGCATTAAAAAAAAAACATGTCGAAGTTCGTGTCACTAATAACTGACAAAAATGCGATTGATAATACCATGTAGATGGCCAATAATCGTATTAGTTAAAAAGTGATTCTTCAAATGCACGAATAGAAGTTTGTTGATCGAAATAATATCTTAAATTGTATTATTTCTATCGATTCTTCCATATTAATTGAGGTTTTAAAAACCTAGAGAAAATCCATATTTAAAAAATATTTCACACGCAAGTTCACTATGGTTGCTAATTGAGTGGGTCAAGAAGTGATTACTCTAACGCATGATTTGGAATTTACAAAGATGAAAAACATACTTTGATGAACTGCATTATTGGCCAGATCCCATTCTTTGCAAAAATTTTATGTGATTCAACACAATTTATTTGTCACCAAGCATGACAAATGCATAGCTGCCAACTCTACTAGATTTTCCAGTAGACTACTGGATTTTGCCAGTTTCTCCTGGTCTACTGGTTTGATTTAAATTCTCCTGATTTTTGTACATTTTAGAAAATTCCCTAAAATTTAGTAAGTTTCCTAAAAAAATCCCTATTGCAGGGCTGATTGTGCTCCGGAAAAAATCCTGATTTCCGGATTTTTCGCTAACAGTGCTCCGGAAGTTTCCGGAAATCGAAAGTACAAACGTTTCAAAAAATCATAGATCACTTAAGTTTCCGGAAATCAAATTTTTAAAGGTGGAACTTAAAAACACAGTTTATTTAATTTGTTTGTAAGGGAGAGCCACAGAGATACTTTATAAGCTTATATTCATGATTAATATTCATTTTTTATCAGTAAATAGTTGTTATAATCATAAACTCAAGAAAGAAAGACATATTTGTAAATTTTAATTACTTCTCCAGGTCATCATAGGTATGTGTAAATGGTATAGGTATGTGTAAAATTTTAAATATATTTTTAGTAAACTAAGAAATATTGAGAAAAAGGAAAAAAAACCTTGTTTAAATTTTTTTCTAATTTTTCAATTTAAACTTTTTTTTTTCAAATTCAGGAAATTTTCCGGAATTTTGACTTGGGCTCACAATCACCCCTGCTATTGAAATAGAATTTTTGTACAGATTATTGCTTGCTTGTTAGAATATTTAAATAAGTATTACTAATACATTGCCAACTAGAAGGGGGAAGGCCGGAGAATGTTTTCTCTCGCTTCAACATTCCGTCTGATCTAGAGGTCTCCGTTGAAAACCGCTATAAGACTTTTAAACGCATCAATACGCCATTTTCATTATTTTTATAATTCAAAAAAGATTTTTAAGAAATTCTCAGTAGCATATTTAAGATTTTTAAGTTTAAAATAATATTTCTCAAATTAAGTTTGGAAAATAAGTCTTTGGGATTTTGAATATGCAATATTTCAATCAAGCTTTTGGTTATTGCTCAGAATGTAATATAGTTCCATATTTTATGAAGAAAGGAATTTCTTTTAAAATTATCATGAGCAGAAATACTGCATACTGGTAAGACGTGCTTGAATATTATTCCAGTATGTGATGATTATTTTCCATTTCAATTCTTTTAAGAAAAAGCAACGACTAAAAAACTGCAGTGAAAAATTAAGAAAGCAAAATGAAGAAATAGAAAAATTATAACACTTTGCTTATATATTTTATATTAGTATTATAATAATAACATTCCACTATTGATAATTTTTTAATATTGTTTGAAAATATTCAGCCATTTTGATTAAAGATTTTAATTTCATAAGTATTAATTCAATTTTGAAGTTGTATAGAAACCTCAAATGAGTTTTAAGAAACAGAAATTTTTACTTTTTTTTTATCCAGTTTATATTTGGAATTTACACTCAACGTGTTAGCTAGTTTAGGTTCAAATTTTACAAAAAATAGTCTCTGATTATGTTACAGACAACTATGAATTTATAAAAATTGTGATGCAGATTTTCTAAGTAAAATCTGTTACCAGAGTTATTATAAATTCTGATTATTATAAAAACAGATTATGTATGCAAAGTTACAGATACTTTTTTTCTGAAAGCTGCTCTAAAGCAGCACTATTACTTTTGTAAAAAACATTTAGTGCTGGCAGCACATTTTGTCTTTCCATTTTGGTTGGGTAAACAGTCTTTAAATTTAACTTAAATGCAAGTTTAACAGCATTCTGTTTTTCATACTGAAACATATTATTCAATTGGCAAAATCTTGGCTCCAGTTTTATCATAATTTGATTTGCATGCAGTAACACAACATCTATTAGGCATTGTAAACAAATTAAAATTTGATAACAACTCCAAACTTTAAACAAATAAGCATGTAACCGATTAATTAGCACTAAACAAGCATGTAAACGATTCAATATATACAAAGCACGCCACTTTGCTTTACTAATTCTTTCACTTCGTCTTCGTTTCAGCTACGTTCGCCGGTCGGACGGAATTCGTGACGTCACAAGTAAATATGAGCTAGTTCTCTGGCCTTTCCCCTTCTAGTTGGCCATACATAATGAAATTAACCTCATTTATAGAAATCAGATTAAAACTTTTTTGTTCTAAAATGTTCAGTTTATTTTTATTCAGAACTCTTTTTTTTTAAATTAGTTGGAAAAAAATATTTTATCTATCTTTGATGAATTAAATGCGTATAAATATTTGAAATGAGTAAACATAATACATAACATTTCAAGTATGTTTAATGTCAATCATAACTGAAAAATATGACAATTTGTCTATTTTGATTACTAAAAAAATCCCTCAAATTCCCTATGTGTAAAATATTTAGAACATTATACAACAGTTATTGTGAAATTTATATTATTTCGTAAAATCTGCTGGATTTTTGCCTATTCATGTTGGCAGCTATGCAAATGAAAAATTCTATTGGATCCAAAACTAGTGAATAAGGTTGCTATTTCTGTGGATGTGGTCTTAGATCTAGAGTTGACAACAAAAAAAAATTTATTGCCCGACAGTTAATGTGTTTTTCTTCCGGGTGGCGTATCTAAAACCTTATAATTCCCCCCCACCCCACCCCATAAAACATAACCTTAAAGTTTCTAGACTTTTTGTTTTCCTTCTAGGATGTAAATGGTTGCTGTTGCATCAATCCTGAGAGATTAACAAAACATTCTAGTGGTGGAACATTTGCAAGAATGAAAATAAATCGCATAGATGAGAAAATATATGCCGAAAAACATTCTATTATTGACTATGTTAAGGCAGAAATTGTCAAAATATAAATATACTTCTCTCCATGTATATGCTTTTGGTATGTATATGATCCATGTTATGCCTATGCAAGTTCTTAATAAATATCTATATTTTATTACCTTTTCTATATTTTGTTTTTAAAATAATTTAAAACAAGAAGCTATATTTTTTCACTCTTTATGTAGACCAAAAACATATTTTCACTCAATAATGAAGTCAAAGATTGCTTAATGGAAGCATTTAAAAATAATTTTATTATTTTTTTGTAAAAATAGAAAAACCACATTTCTTTTATAAATTATTCAGAATACAACATGTTCACAGTTTTCTCATATTGAAGTGGTTGCTATACAAGCCCTCTTTACATGTTCAAATGGAAAAAGAGGGGATCCGGGATTTTAAAAGGAATAAGAAATGGATGCAAAAAAGCTGTTTACAGTGAAGTTTTCTACCCAGGATATTAACACTACTTGGGGGGTTGATTTATTTACTTTCAGTTTCCCTTATCTTACATAATAAAAAATATTTTTTTCTAAAAAAAAGAACAATTTTAAAAATTGGTTAAATCAAGACAAATCACAGTTTAGCTTTAGTTAATTCAAAGTGACTAAAACGATATGAAACTTAGCAAGCATATGCCTGGCATGTCATTAATATATTACTGATTCGATGTTATTCTGGTGTATCGCATATTTTCTGTATTGTTAGATTTTGATTTTATTTTGCTATTGAACAGTATTTGTACGTGTCCCAATATTTTTGTAATTTATACCAGCACAAACCCTGTTTTTCTCTTTAAAGTCTAAGATAATTTATCCTTAAACAACTATTCAAAAATTGTGAATGTATGCTATGCAAAAAAATACCATAGAAATTTCAGTAAGTTGTTTTCCAAAAGTTACAACACTGTATAAACAAATAGAAATTTCATTAATAGCTAGTCTATGATTTTGATTTCATTTTGCAAATAAAATGAAATCAGTAAATTATTTTATTTGAAAGCAAATTGTTTGAAATATTTTTCTTGTTTCAAAACTCAAAAAATGAGATACATAGCTAAAAAATTAAAGGTTCTTTTAGAACCCTGTAAACTTTACTTTTGACAAAAATTTTGCTACAAATACTTTAGTCTCTTTTAATTCTAAAAACCTTAAGTAATTCACATTTTCTAAATTCAATATAAATGTGACTATAAACCCATGCTTTGTCACTAAGCGCATCACACGCTTAAAAAATAATTTTTTTCTTTTTGTTAGTTATCACTAAAAGCAAACAGCATTCTCAGAAAAGCTATATGTTCTACAAACCATTTTTTTAAAAACCTCTTAACTTTTTTAAATTTCTATAATCATAAAATTCTTATTTTTTAGTTTTGCTTCAATAATTTTAGAATGAAAAGTTGATATTGTTCAAATAAAACATGTTTTAAATTATTCTAAAATAAAACTACTTATTTCCGAATTATTTAAAATGTATAATTAATCTCGAATGTATTATTAAAAATTGCCTCATTATACTAGTAAAAAACTCCTAGTATTCCTTTTTTACTAGTAAAAAAATATACTTTTTTGTCCATTGTTAAAATTTTGTCGATTTACTATTTAAACGATATTATTTTTGTGAAAAATATACATCGAAAGAGGAGTTGAATAAAATAATGGAAACACTTCAAGATTAACACATTTTTTGATATTTCTCAGAAATTAAATGGAGAATCAGTTTGTAAATTTTGAAGTGTCGTGCAATTTCTCATACATAACATTGAAGTTTAAAGCTTTTTGATGTTTGACAGACCGTCAATTAATTACAAATGGAAAGAAAAAACAATTTGAAAGCTCTATGCCTTAACTGTAGAAATAAATTTGCTACAACTATTATTTTGGTTATTATATATTTGGACATTTCTATAAAAAAATAATTTTTTTATCTTACATTTTTTGACTTTAACTTTAAAATTTGTTAGAAATGCACAAGATATGAGTGATTAAAGTAGTTTTTTTATACTGTGCATGCTCGGAAAAAAATTTAAAACTTTTTTTATAATTTTTTAGTGAATCATATTTGGCACCTAATTAAAAAAAGTCTGATTTGAATATCTCAAAAATTTAAAAAGTTTTAAGCAAGTAGTTTTCCTACTTTTCAAAATGATAAGAGATTTTCCACAAATTTCCTTTTGTATTATTAAACAAGATTTATTAAAAATGACAGCAGCCTTGTTGGGGATCATCCCTCATAAAAGTATCTTTCTTTATGCATGTTTTATTTCCTAATACCATCACACTTTGTTGTACGGACCATCATTAGAAGGATATTATAATTTGTAAATAAATCTTGTTTCATAGTACAAAATGAAATTTGTAAAAAAAAAAAATTATAATTTTGAGCTTTTTTTTAAAAAGTAAGAAAATTGCTGGAAATTTTTTAAATTTTTTCCCGTGCGTGAGCAGTATAAAAAACTACTTTAATTATTTGTATCTTGCACATTTTTTACCGATTTTTTCTCTAATTTTAAAGCAATAATTTTGTACTCAATTTTAAATTGATCTAAATTTTCTGTTAAATATTATTGAATATTTTCAAAGTTATAGCAAAAAAAATTTAAGACAAAAATAAAAATTTTTTATTAAAAAAAAAATATTCCATATCTCTATAAATATTTAAACTGGGTTTACAAAATTTTGTGCAATTATTGAATATAATAACCAAAATAATAGTTACCAATTTATTACTGCATTTTTTGACATAGGATGTTCAAAAACATTTTTTTGCTTTCGTAATTTATTGACAGTTTGTAATCAAATCTCAAAAAGCTTTAAACTTCATTGATACGTATGAGAAATTGCATGATCTAAACACTTCTATATTTATAAACTGATTCTCTTAAGTATTTTTTGAGAAATATCAAAAAATTTGTTAGTATCGAAGTGTTTCCATTATTTTGTCCAAACCCTGTGTATATACATTTGGGGAAATTTTTTTAGCAGTCTCCTATGCTGGTTGATACAAGTTATCTGTTTATTTTAATAAGCATGAAGCTGCTAGTTTTCGCTTTCTTATGAGTTAACTTGTTGAATCATGGTTGACGAATACTAATTTTCCTGATTTCTATAGTTTGTTTTCGATTGAAAAAAGCTTTTGAAAACTTTAACCAAGTTTGTTTGTTTGTTTTTTTCTATTTTCGGGACCCAACTCCTGATTTTTTTGCTCATGGTCACACTTACTTATGTTCAATAATAAAATCTGAAGAACTTTTACTAACTTTGATTGCTCTTTATCTGTAACATATTAAAATTTATTTAATTGTTTAAAAATAGAAGGTTGATTTGAATTGAAGCTTTTTTTTTTAAATATTTTAGTGAGAAAAAAATGCAACCTTTAGAATATCAAATAAAAGTGTTATTTTGCATTTTTATCTTACAATGGAAAATTATTTCTACAGAAACGTAATGCAGGTTTTCACTCCTGCACTGTCTAGCGACATATTTCTAGGTCTTATCTAGCGACATATTTCATTGATCATGCAAGTAGCCACCCATGCTTTTCTTTAGAAATTCACATGGTGTGTAGCGTTTCTAAAAAGTGCTTACTTTCGTTTTTTAAAAGCCCTTAAAGGTGCTTTTTTTATTGGGCGTTTATAAAATCCGTTTAAATTTCCCTTTTCGAAAATAAGATTTTTTTTTCTTTACCATATCGATTTTTGCCATGTATTATGCAAAAGTGTGCTTTTCACATTGTTCTATTCAAAGTTTTCACAATTCATTCAACCACAAACTATTTGGGTGTACCGTCGGTCCTTAGCGTATGAAAGCGCCAATCATTTGACATGTTTGATGAAATACTCGGGAGTCCACATGTGCGTCTACTGAGTTGTGTTCGGTCAGATTGAATGGAATCTCATGTGCAACTCTGCTGCATTTTGCAAAATATTTTCAATTTCAGGCTTCATATCCCACCCTCTGATATCGAACCGAAAAATCTCTTGATCATTTTATAATGGCTAATGTAATCAAGAAAAAGAGTTCTTTGTCGGAAAGTAGTTATTTTATCATGATCATGTGAAGTCTTTGAAAATTATTTTGTTAATGTATATAGTGCTTAAAATATTTTTTAAGTACTTAAAAGGTGCTTATTTTTTGTTGAAAGGTTTGGCTACTCACCCTGATTCAATTTTCCACCTTACAAAAAATTTATAAATACATTTTGGATTTCTCAAGATTCTTCCATACCCACCAGAAATTTCCCTTAAATATGGAAGCGAGAAGCATTTTTTTGCGTCCCATCTCATTTGAAGTGTGCAAGGCTCCAATTTAGTTTGAAGTAAATTAAAAAGTCTAAAATAAAGAGAATCCTTGAAAGATATGCTTTTCAATTAAAAAACTTCATTAGCTTCAAAAATTAACCTCTTAACGATTGGTTAATTTTCAAGAAAACAGTCATAAAAGTGCCTACTTTTTTTTTTATCCCTGAAAATTATATAAAAATATGTGTATGAACAATATATTCATTTTTTATTTGTTGTTAGCTTGCCAAAATTCTATGACTTAATGTTGGTTTTCCAGCAAGCAAGGAAAATTTTAAAAATATGTGTTTTAAACATTAAAAAAGAATTTTATTAAACTTACGTATAATATAAATAAAGATTAGTAATTTTTTTCTTGTGTGATAAATTTCAAAGCATGAGATACGTCAGAATCTGGACAGTAGTTTCCTTCCTACATCTCTTATTGTTTTTCATCTCTTCTGGAGCAACAAATTTGGCATTCTCTTGATGGATGACTGCCATCTGGTGCATAAAATGAGAAATAAAATGTTTTCCGGGAAAAAGAAATGAATTAGTTTTATTCTTATTGGCGCATTACTACTGAACACTCCAGCCCGGAAGTATCACGGGAGCGAGAAATAGAGTGAGGAACCTCACCCCGTCATTTTCACGGGAGGAAGAAGGAAGGGGTTAAGGTGGGAAAAATGGATGTATTTCAAGCTCCCAAAGCAAACATCTCATTATCAAAACAAACCAAAATGATAACTTTGATACTTGGTATCGGTTTTGAGAGCGCGAAACGCATAAACTTTTTTCACCTTAATTTTTGAAGTTTTTCTATAGACAAGCATACTGAAAAACATAATTAGAATTCTGCTCATACTGAACAAGTTTAAAAAGTAAAGACTTATATTTCTTGTTATCATTCAAAATGGATCCCACTCCAAAAAAAAAATTTAAGCATCTTAAATTTGCAAGTGTAAGTTATGAGGCTAAATAAAGAGACAGATCTATTTTTTCCTTATTTATTATTTACATTATTTACAATATCAAAGACTATCAGTTCAGTAACAAATAAGAAAACTACACAGAATTTGTATAATAACATATAAACAAAGTAAATTTTTTCCAAAAGAATTGGAGAAAAATTATTACAACATCTATGAAATGTTTGAAGATATCGAAGAATATCTTTTTAAATTTTAATGATCACCAAACATAAACATATAATTTTAACGCAAGTCTGATAATGTCATAGTCTACAAATAATTTCAATTGAATTATTTGTAGGACAAAATCCGAACTTTAAAAAATCATAAATAACTTCTAGAAATACTAGTTAAATGTTTAGAAATAAAAGTATGTTCACCACATACGTTGTCTTTTCAAAATTATACTAACTTCAAAAACTTTCATACCTGAATTATTTGTTTTTACAAAAATAGGTTGAAAATACCTCATAAAATTAATATGTAATTAAATATGTAACAGTATTTAAATGAATTATTTCACCATTTGGGATTTTACACTAGTGCGGGGCAACAATTTGTAAAATATTGATATTTTTTAAGTGTGTGAATAATATTTTATATCTTATAAGTATTAAAGGTACAATATTTATCAATAACTATAATACTGTGATAATTATTTTCAGAAAGAACATCAAATACAACAGTGTAAAATAGGGATTATGATAATATCCCGACTATTATTGAAAACAGTAATTTAGTACAATATTATTGTTAGTGTTGATAAAAATGATATTAAAATATAAAAATAATTCATTAAACCTGGGAAAATATTGATGTTTCCTGAAAACATATCACATTAATGAAATTCCAATATATTGCCCAGCACTTCTGTACAGCACTAATGCATAAAAAAAACACACAATTTTTTTTATATTTAAAATATATATAATGAGCTTTCAAATTTTGCCCACCTAACTGTTGCATTAGAATGATTTGTTATCCAAATAGTGTCTCGTTTACTCTTATTTTGTTTATAGAATAGCTTTTTAAAAAAAGCAATTCTTGTTTTGTTTTTTTTGCGAATAATTCTATGAATTGGTAGAAGTTTTTCATAGATTTCGGGAGGTTTCCACTTTAGTTAAAGCACAAAAATAATTGCCAACAACTGGACAATGGTACACAAGGAACAAAAAAAGAGGTAAAACTTGTAGCTAACTCGGGCAAGCAACAGTAGCAATATTGGTAACCGTTTGCATCAACTGAAATCAACGAGAGAAACTACTTAGTTCCAGTATTTGAAATTAAAAAAAGTATAAAGCAACTTGCCTTATTCTATCCTTGAAATTTACCTGATTCTACGATTTTTTTTTTCCTCTGGTACCGCAGTTCATCATTTATAGTCAAAATTTGGGAACCATTCAAATGCAAGTACCCTTGCGGAAATCTTCCCCCACTATATATTATTCTCTAAATTTATTGCGAGGCCTGAGGCATTCGGTAAATTCAATTGACACAAACAAGTACCCATATGGAAATGTCGAACTAGATTTCAATTTTTTACTTTTGTTTTAAAACAAAAAATAGGCAATAAATGAGTGATGAATTATTCTACAGCAATTCTAGTTGGTATACTAGTAATTACCCACATTTTGGAGAGCTAATTATATTTTTATAAAAAAAATATTGAAATAGAGTTTTACTGTACTTAGGCTTTACAGAGTTTTTGGTGGTGTCAGATCGTGCTTTCAGTTAATTTTAAAATGAGGAAAAAGTCTTATCTCACAATACTGCAAGATGAAGTGAGCGTCCCATAATTGGCTTTGTATCTAGTTCTCTAACAGCTCTTAGTGCTTCTTTAGGATTTTCAAAGCATACTCTAGCTTCACCAGTAGGCTGCTGATGTTCATTGTACCGGCGCATAATGTTATCTTTTGTAATTCGAAAGCCACCGAAAAATTTCAGCAACTCCTCTAACCCAGCATTGAAGTGCAAATTATTTACAGCCACAACACAGCCAGGAGCTCCAAAACCAGTTGGACCCATATCAGGATTTCTACCACTTTCAGGCCTGGGCCCTCTCATCCTCCCCATAGGAGGTCTAATGTGCCTGTCTCCCATAGGTCGCATGGGTCTTCCTCCTCGCATTGGGCCAGGAGCCCTGACACGTTCCATAGGAGGACCATCCATGAAATTATTATCTAATATTGGTGCTTGAGCTAGTAGAGGTCGTCTAGGAGGTCGATTATCATCAGCAGGCTTTCCTAATAATGGTTCAGGTGGTAACGTACCCATTGTTAATATTTCATCAAGTTCTTGAATAGAAAGAGAGTACATGTTAATACGGCAATTATGCAAAAACTTGCCATTTTTGCTTACAGCAATGTCTACTTCACGTTGAGTTGAAACTTCAACAAAAGCTTGACCTGTTGGAATGTTATTATCAACAATAATATGGATACCTAAAGCAGTGATATCCATGTCCCTAAAGAATTTGCCAAGAATGTTGCTATTGACACTTTTAGGCAACCCTCTTAAACCAATGCAGAAACTACCACGAACAGGTTTTGACAGTGGTGGTTCAGATACATCGTGATTTTGTAACGAATCATCGAAATCTGGACGACGACCACCAAATTTATTAGGAGACATTCGAGGTTCTCTATGTAGAGATTCATGTGGAGGTTCCCTGTTAGGTGGCTCTTTCATTGAAGGTTCTCTCATAGGCTGCCCTCTCATTGGAGGTTCCCTCATTAAAGGTTCTTTTAGTGAAGGTTCCCTTTGTATAGGTTCTTTTAATAGAGGCTCTCTGGGCATAGGTTCTTTTGATGAAGGTGGTTCTCTTTGCATAGGTTGTCTCAGAGGAGGTTCTCTTGGCGAAGGCTGTCTTTGCATAGGTTCTCTTAAAGGATGATCTCTATGTGGAGGTTCTCTTTGCCTAGGTTCTCTTGATGGTGACTCCTTTGTATCAGGTCCTCTAGAAGAAACACTTTCACCTCGAGCAAATTCTAACATATCTTTGTTAGAAATTTTAATTGTTATGTATCTATGGCCAATAGTCTTGCCATTCAATACAAGACCCTGTTTGAAATCTGCCATGCTTGCAAACTTCACAAAACCTGTGCCAGAGCACCTACCATCAGCTTGTCTTTCTAAAAACATATCGAGGATACGAAGATCAGCAAAAAATCTCACGACATCCTGCTCTGTACACTGAAAAGGAAGACCTTTCAATTGCAATATCATATCTTCCTCTCGAGGTGTTCCCTTTGGGCGATGTTTCATAGACTGAACCGCTACAACAGCCGATTCAAACGCTGATACTGGACAGGGTATTAGTTCAATTTGAGAATTCCTTATGAAAACAGGTTGAGAATTCATAGCTTCATTGAAATCTCTGGTGCTCGAAAATTTAACGAATACTCTTTCAACTCTCTGATTATTTCCCTGAATGCAGATATTGGATGGATTCAGAGGTATGTTACGAAATAAGTGTAATACGTCTTCTATTCGTGTATCAAATGGCACTCTGTGAAGCTCCATGGTTTGAGTTCTTGGACCATGCCATTGTTTTCTGTCTGCAGTAGAGCGAGGTGGAGGACCCTCACTATTCCTTGAAGGCATATTCCTTTGTTCAGGAAGTAGATTATTCGATGCAACTGGTTCATTTATATTGTGACTATAAATTATAGATGGTTCTTCAGGAGGATCAAGGTCCATAGGAATTGCTACTGAACCCAGATTATTAGTCTTAGGATCAGAAACATTTTGCAAATTCTGAAGTGTGTTTGATAAACTATTCCAATTTTTATTATTCATTGGGGCGCTTTGTTGAGGCCAGTCAACTCTAGACATATTGGAAACATGCTGATAACCCGTAGATAAATTTTGCTCTTCGTTGGTTTTTGGCAATATTTGAGGCTCCAGCTTAACACCAAGTTTCTGAAAAACTTCTGGCAAAGGAAAAGAAGGTGGTTTCAGAGGCAGTGTCGCATCAGGTGCAGGTTCAAAACGAGACTTTCTTTTTCTCTCAGCAGATTGATTTAAGGTCGCTGGTGGTATTTGAACTTTTTCTGGTGCAAAAGGTTGCTGATACGCCCCAGTATCAAAAGTCTTCTGCATATAAGAATTAGGTGATGCAGAACTTGTTTGGTTTAGCACAGCAGCAATGTTCACTTTATCTAAACCAAAACTTCGATCCACTGAATTAATTGACAAGTTATTAGCAGGTGGATTGTAATAGGGTGTTTGATAAGCTTTGGACATTGAAGGATTATTTGGATCTGTGTAAGGAAAATTATTACTAGAAGGAAGAGCCGTAACAGGATAATCTTTTGATGAAGCAGCAGTTACAGAATTATTGTAATAAGCATTGTTAGGTGCCACAGAATAATCTTTAGAGGCCGATGGATTTAGAGAGTTATTAAAAGAGTAGTTGTTAGCACTTTTTTGATCTGTATAGTTATGATAAGCTTGATTGTTACTTTCTTGACTTGTATCTGGAAATGCATGTGATCGACTGCTATTATGATCTTCATCAGGAAATCTGTTTCTTTCTGAATAACGGTTATCACTGTATCTATTAGAGTCTTCTTTTGAATACCGTCGGTCATCTCTACTATTCCGATCACTCCTTCTATCTCTAGAATCTCTATCACGGCTGCTTCCACGACTAGAACGAGGTGGACTTCGACTCCTATCTCTCTTTGAAGAAAAGGACCGCCTGTTATCAGGACTCCTACGTCGATCTCTCGAATCAATTCTTTCCCGGCTGCGCCGTCGAGGAGGTGTGGGACTTCGACCACGGCGTCGATCACTTTCAACAGGGCGACGATCGCTTTCGATGGGACGTCGATCACTTTCAATAGGTGGGGGTGCTCGTATAGGTTGCTGGAATTGCTGAATATTAGGAAACGGCGGAGGTTGCATAGGAGGGACAATTTGTGCTGACTGTAAAGCCAAATTTTGCTGTCGTGCTCGCTCAATCACCCTCGCCATTTCCTGCCTACTACTAAGAAGCAGTTTAATCTGCATTTCATGTATTTTACCACCATCTTTTGCCATGGCTAACCTGGCATCCTCATCAGTGCTGAAAGCTATAAAGGCATCACCCATTTCACCACCTACAATATGGACACCGCCCTCAGGGATCGAGAGACCAGCAAAATATCGACGAATATCCGATGAATCTGCTGCCCATGGCAAGTTTTGCAATCGAATGATAATAGACATGTCTGCAAAGAGAAAAAACAACTAACATGAACAAAATTGTAATAAAAATATATTTATTAAAACAAAATTAGAATAAAAAATACAAGGAAAAAAACTTAAAACAATAAATTTTAAAACTTGTTTTTTTTTTTATGAAATTTATTTATATAATCTTCAAAAGTTAGCAAAAAATTCGTATTTTAAAAACACCATTTTGAAATTTTCTCTCTAAATTGATTGTTTTCAAAATTTACAAAAATCGTAATTATATAGATTAGTTTAGAAAGTTATCCATATTTAAATAGTTATGTAATGAATAATCATTCTCTAAAGAAATTATCTATACTCAAGCTCGCATAAAAGACAAGCATTTTTTGCATCCAGTGAATCAGATAAAAAGTTAGACATGCCACAGCAGATTAGGAGTGAAAACGAAAAAAGCTGAACTTATTGCTGTAGCAAAACTTCAGTTATTAAGTTTGTTAAAATACATCACGATATTTTCGAAATTACAAAGTGAAATAAAATTAAGAAGAGTTATTCTATCAAATTAAATATAAATTTTAAAAATTTATTTTTTGATAAACATATTCAGTAACTTCCTTTCACATTCACTAAGAGATTCTACTGTTAGTTACAAAACGTTATAACTTATTGAAATCTTAATTGCAATTATTTCTTGCTAAGAGCTGATCTGAAGACTTAATATTCTCTTGAAAATTGCAATTTGATTTAATATTTTTAATTAAATTGTTTCTCTAACTTTACTTTGAATGAATGCAACTAGACATTTATTAAATAAAATCAATTTGTGAATAACTCCTTAATTAACCAATGTTTTTTTTTAAAGAAATTCGAAAATTGCTGAAATAATAATTAAATTATAATCATTTTAAGTAAATAATACTAAGAAATTAATTCACATTTTTATAACAATTAATCTCCTTAGTTCTTCCTTGCAAGATTTCATTTCATCTTCTAAAAATAATAAGTAAGCATATGAACCCAATTCACCCTTCTTAATTTTTTATGGTAAGAGAAAAAAAAAATTCTTTTATTTCTATTTCTAATATTATTCGAAAGTCCTAAAATTTCAGCAACCATATATTTAGTGGTAGAATATATACCTAAATCACCTACGTACAATTTGTGAATGGTCGCTCAGTTCAACATGGCAATTTTAAGAATTGTTAAGTTTTTAGTAGAAATCAGGTGACAAAAGCGTAACACAAAAATGTCTAAAATTATACATGAATTTCAAGACAAGCTTAACAGTAAGAAGAAATTTTTTTTATCTGATTTTGAAAAAATTGCAATATGAAAAGGTTAGATATATAAAAAAAAACGTCCAATATTTGTAATCTACATATCTTACTGCTGAAATATCAATTATCAGTAAAATAAATGAAAATGTGTTTTTTTTTCTTTTAAATAATACTATTAATATGTTCTAAATTTCTTTAGAAACTTGACTAAGTCTGTTAAACTTTGTAATATTTACTTAGCAATTTTATTTTAAGAAATTTAAAGGAATAATTTTGATAATTTGGTTAAATTGACACTCAGTAAAAAAAATTTTTTTATTTAGATAAATATTAATCTACATAAATACAATTAAAAAAATTTGAACCATCAAATTTTTTAGTAGAAAAAAAAGTAATCAATTAAGGAAAATATAAAGCGAATTCTAAAATCTTCTAACTAGCTTTTGTTTTAACATTAAAAAAAAATAATAATATGCATGTATAGTGCGAAATAAATAAATAAAAAATATATTTAAAAAAGAAACATCCTGAATAACTTTTGAACTATTAGGACTCAATGTTTTAGGGGCGGAGTGACCTCAAATATGCTAATTAATTAATGCAAACGATATTTTAAGTTACGAAATCAGACACAAAAACGTACTTTCAATATTATTTTTTCCATTAGAACCATATTTTGATTGTTAAAAATTTAAATCAAAGGTATATTTATTCAGAGAAAGTACCTTTTTGTAAAATTTGATCATTAGATCAAAAGTCATTCAAAACATTCGTTTTTTATTTATTTTTGTATGTTTTTAAATTAAGTAAAATTTTTAAATTTTACGTTAATAACTCTACAACGTAGCTTTTATATGAAAACAAATTATTTTACATTTGCTCTTGCTTTAAAAGTTCGCAAATTATAAGTTAAAATATGCGAACATTTAACGCTTTATAATTAGGCAGAGCGCCAAAAGAATTTTAATCACGGATTTGGTGTAATGTTATATTCCATGAAAATTAGTTTCATTATATAACCACCGTTGAACACCCTACACAACCCTGAGTTTATAACAATGCTCTGCTCCGTAGCCTTGTAATTTTAAATTGAACCTAGAAGACAGGGGAACTCTTTGATCAAGCATTGGAACAAACTAACCTTCCAAGAGGACTTCTTAATGCAACTAATACGCATTTACGTTACAAGGAAAGAAAAACCACGAAAGGAAAGGACACGGTTAGTTCAGGGGATTCTAACCCATTATATGTCTACCATTAAGGGTATTTTACGTTTACACTGAGGTCGGTGCAAGCGGGATATGAAAACTTATTTTATTTTATTTTATAACCGGTGTTTAATTTCAGACCCAATTATGAGTTTCTGATTACCAGTGATAAACTCCGCGGTTTTGTAATTTTAAAAGAAATGAAACCCAGAAGACAAGGGAACTACTGGATCAAGCATTGGGACAAACTAGCCTTCGCGGAGGACTTTTTGATGGCCGTATTTAAGTTGCATGGAGAGGAAAACCATGTAAACTTTTCACGATTAGCCCGACGGCAAGAGGATTCTTATGCATGATCTGTCTAAACCAATGAGGATATTTCAAGTAACAGTGTGACCGTTGCGAGTCAGGAGCAAAATTCGTACCCACCAGCCACCGCGACTCATGAAAACTAATTTTATTTTATAACCGTCGTTGCCGACCCAATTTTGTGTTTATGACTAACAATATTCAACTCCGTAGCCTTGTAATTTTGAAAACAATCCAGAAAACACTGGATTAAGCATTGGGAGAAATTTGCCTACGTGGAGGACTTTTTGATAGAACTAACCCGTATTAAATGTTTTCTAATACATGCGCGCTCGGCCTTAAACATATTGCGACTTTTACTAGTTGCATTGCGTAAGAAAAAAAAGTTATAAGGGGGTGGATAAATAAAACAGCTCGGTCAATTACACTTTTATTTGCATGTCGAGTGGGATTGTAAAATCAGGCATGTCTTCACTTTAATTATCTTATTCGTAAAATACTGTAGCATGCTTATTGCATAAAATAAAAATAATGAGATGTTTACCCAAATGAGTTTTTTTTATTAAATAATTTATAACTAAGTATACAATGTAAAAAAAAAAAAAAAACACACACAACTTCAATAATTTTCACTAAAGAGGTGAATCTATTTAGAAAAAAAAACCTCCAGAAACTTAGAACTTCCCCGTCTTTATGATGCTCTATTTTGAGTGCAAATATAAATAGGCAAGCGATGACGTATTCATATACTTATACATTGAGATACGCAGAGAGGTGATGCACGCATGCTAATGCAAAAGTATAGCAACCTGCCTCTAGTATGACTCGACTTACAGCCTGTTTAAGGTAGATGGAAAACAATTCCTAACAAACCAGGCAACAATTACCATGTAAGATATTTGCTCTTAATAATCCCACCATTTTAAGAAGAAAAAATAGATAAGTTATAGAAGTTCATATGACACATCGTAAGATCTTTTCCAGACTATTTATGTATGTTCGGTCATTCACAGTAACACACACACATATATATATGCGAGTTATTCATGTTTAAGTGCAGGCAAATTAATTAATTTTAACTATATTTATATTTCAATCATCTCTTCACCACCCTTTAAACTATTAATCTTTGGAATAATTAAAAGTTAGCAGGTCTCAGTATTTATCAAATAACACCAACCTTTTTATAAAAATACTAACGTCTGAATAATATTACTCATTTTTACTAAAAATTTTGAGTGCGACTTTTATTTTTCATTCACCATTACGATTAAATTTTGAATGCTTCTATTTAAAATTGCATAACGTGATGAAAAAAAATTTGAATATCATTCAAATTTTTACAACGTTATTGAATTAAACAAAAACATTTTTTTTGATGTTTCATTAAACGCACTTTACCTGATTAAACAGCCTTTTAAATGGATTCATCATCATTAAAATTCTGGAATCTTTAAAATAGGGTTAAATCAGAAAAACGGCTAAAATTTTGAAAACTTTCGTGTCAATTTTTGCTTATTTCAGATTATCTTTGGAAATATTTAAGCTAATCCTTTGCTCTTAATTATGAAACTCGTTCCTAACTAAGATAATTTAATGCAAAAATTAAATTTTTATGACCATTATTTAATTTTATATTTGTCATTAAAAACTTTTTGACCTAAGGGCCGAAAATGTCTCATTACAAAATGTGAATGAAAATGTTCAATTAGTTTCTGAGTAAGGAAGTTTTATTTCAATTTCCATACGTCGTATTCCCTTCGCGCATTGTCTTCGCCATTTAAAGTTGCATTGATTTAAGTGATGTAAAAATATGCGTACCTTACAATCAAAATTTTTTGATCGATCTTACATTTATAAACAAATATTTTTTAATAAGTTTCATTATTATGTGCAAAATAATTTTTTTCCTTACAAAGTTAGAGAGTTAAGGCGAAATATGTGGAAAATTTTTTTTATTTAAGAGATCGAAAATTTAATTAATTGAAATTTTGATCTAATTTTAATTCAATTTAAAATGATAAATAAAGTATTGCGTGCAGCATATTTTCTATCGACTTAGTCATTATTTTTTGATTTACCAGTAGTCCAGTAGATTTGGTAGTTATCCAATAAAAAGTTACATTAATTGTTTGTCATTCATGAAAGAAATCAACGTACTCAACACCTCGAGAGTCCCAAAAGAATCTTGCGAGTCCTTTGATAGCAAATAACAAAGATTTCGCCTACGCTAGGGGTGCACTACCTGCGGTCCGCCAACCCTCGATATGCCGCCCGCAGCAGAAACCTAAACAAAATGAAAAAAAAAAGAATTTTTTTTTTTTTAAAAAATAAAAAAATTCAGAAATTTAAAATTAAATAGTTTTTGAAGCACCCTATCTCAATGCAGTTTTTCAATCGCTTTTTTTTTCATTATTTTTAATTTTAATCGTTTTAATTTTAATCATTTTTAACCCGAAACATTCTTTAAATCAAAAATTTTAACTTGCATTTATTTTAATAACTAGAATATTTATTTATTTTTTTAATTTAATTCTATGAACAAATTTTTTTAATGTTATTATTTATGTTTAAATGGACTTTTAATGGTATTATGTAATATGATAAAAAACATGAATTTTTTCACACTTTAATTATTTCAATTTATCTCATTTTTTTTCTAATAAATCGATTCTGATTTTCTGATTCCATTTTTTCTTTTTTTTTATCCTAAGTAATCAGTTTTACAGTTTCTAATTTTAAACATTTAAAAGTATTTAATTTTATGCAAAGATATTACAAGGTTAACTGAAAAAAAAAATAATTTAGTGCTTAGAACAATGATGTTAATATAACAATTACTGTCAATATATCTGTCTAAATACTTTGTCATGCAGCCGTTCATTGATCAATCTGATGCGCATGTACTATCAATCAGGTAAATCCTATAGATTGGTGGAAATCTGAAATTGCTGGGAATGTTAAAAAAGCTGTATTAGATATGATTTCACAGTTATTTTCAGGTCAAGCTTCTTCTGCATCTGTTGAGTGAGTTTTTTCGACAATGGGTTTAGTACAATCTAAACTGCTCAAATCGCTTAGCAACTGAGAAACCTGGAAAACTTTTGTTTCTATTTAAACAGTTTAGCAACAAACTACTGTATTTATGTCATTCTCAATATTGCGTTCATTAATTTCAAATCACTGAATGTCTATATTATTAAATTAAATAACCCAGAATTGTGCTGTCTCTTTTATCAATAAGTATTTTTTTTCTCATAATATATTTACAGTATCTTAGACATTATCAGATTTTCTATTAAGAAATTTTGTGAAAAAAAATTCCAATGAGTACATAGATTTTTTTAGCTTAACTTATCTATTTTGATATAGGATTAAAAATGAATATTTTAATATAAAAATATATAGATTACATATTTATTTATTGATTGATGAATGACTATACTAATATGAACACAATCTGTTACATTTATCCAGTAATTTTTGAAATCAAGAGGAAAAAAAAAATCACAATTTTAAACTAAAATTACGATTTGCTAATTGAAACTTTGTTTTAATAGTTAAAGTATTCTTTAACTTCTTTATTTCATCTAGTCTTTAAATTTCAACCATGCATTTGTTTCAAAATGGTTGCTATGCATTCAAAGCTATGTATTATAATAAAAAATTGTTTTAGGTAGTTAGAGCTTCTAAAATATTGTTATAATATAGTTTCAATATTAATTTAATTTTGATTAAACATTTATAAAGTTTTTTTAATCATAAATCAAAGTTATTACAGTGTATTTGAATAAAAGAAAATCCGATTTAAATAAATAAAAAAATCACAAACCTTGCCTTAAACTATTTACCTCTATAATTACGCAAAATAAACTAATAAATTTGAACATTTTTAGTTTTTCAAGACGACACTGTGTTTCTATACTTTTTTTTTCTTTCTATTTCTTTGTATAAAATTCAACGACATTTTAAATAGTTTTTAAATGTATGGACTTTTCTCAGATTGAACATTAAGAAAGGAAAGAAATAATTGTAATGTTTGACCTTTACAACAACTACTGAGTAACTCATTTAACTTTATGTATACAGAGAGAGAGAGCTGGGTACTTATAAATTCCCCCCTCCATCGAATGATGATGCAACAATGATAGAAAGCACTTCACAATTCAATGAATGTTACACAGTTTTTCTTTTTCCAACAACTCTTCGTTAATGTGTCTTCCGGCGTTAGTTAATGCAAAACTTACGTATTTAATGTATTGTCACTTATTTTAAGCTTTGTTAAAATTTTTAGCCTTAGCAACGAAACATAAATGCTTTGTTACAATGAGGAACCTGCATGCGTAGGGTAATTGCGTAATCTTCATTATTTTGAATAGTCTAATACAGCGGTTTCCAACTGGCGGCCCTCGGGCCGCATCCGCAGCCTTTTTTTGTGGCTCGCGGACTAAAGTATAATAGTTGTCATTTTTTTATGACAATTTTCGTAAAAAATCTATATGGGCTTGATAATACTTCTCTTTCGCTAAAAAAAATTTCGTTTCTGTGAAATTTAAAATACCAACGGCGCAAAAAAATTATTTCTCAGGTTTTACATACAAGAAAATATTTATTCAAATACAAAAATAACCGTGTATGTTGCTTACTAATCTACTTCTAAATTTAATTTCTAATTTAATACGTTTGTTTTGTACAAGTTGATAAGAATCTGACAGTAATATTAAATGTCCGTCATTTGACTGGTGTTTTTAATTGCGGCCCCCGGCCTCATGTAAGTTGGAAACCCCTGGTCTATAACATAAAACTCTCAAACAAACAATCAAATCAGTATGTTCAAAATTGACCTGTAATTTTTAAAATCATAACTCAAAATTAGCTTAAAACGAAAGTATCTTCACGTGACTCAAAAAGAGGCAGGGATTGTTTCTGACTTCAGTATATAGTACATGGTAAACAAAATTGGCCGAACCTAAACTTGTCATATGATGCGTTGTCTTACAAAGGAGTTTTATTCTATACATATATATTGTTTTATTGCCAAAATTGAGTTAACTTTTTGGTTTAATGCAGAGAGAGAGAAAGGATGTTTGGTTTGAGAATTTATATTTTTAAATCAAAAATATCAATTTTGCAATTCTAAAGTGCTGAAAGAAATAAGAACTGTTTCAGAATTTTTCACCTAATGGTTTCATCCCAGATAGGAAATATTTAAGATCTAGATTTTTAAGTTTTTTACTGGAGATGCAAATAATTCCTAATCCCTTATTTATTTATTTTTAGTTATTTTTTTATTTTTAAAACCGTTTTTCCTGAAAAACTACAAAAAATAAATAATTATTTATTTGTAATAATTTTTCTTGTGTGCAATATTTAATTTACTCAAAGTAATGTACTGGACGCGAAATATGCATTTGAAAATTTTATACCATTATTAGCTAAAATATTTTTGCAAGATGCATTTCACAAAATAAAGCTCATACAAAATTTACCAAAAAAAAAAAACACACACACACACAATAGCGAATTGCTTGTGTGCGTAGAAAACTTAAAAGTGTGATGTAAATAAAGTACATTTTCTTGAATAATTGAAATGAAATATGATTTTTTAGTTTTCCTTCTTTAAAATTTAAATATTGTTAAAATTGCTAAGTTTGTTTCGAAGTTTGCTGTTTTAGTGACAATGAATAAATTATAAAAAAAAAATTTTTTAATTTCCAAAATTACAGAAATAACTTTGAAACATGATTTTGTAATTTGAGGTCTGTTTTTTCCCCCCGATTGAATTCTCCTCCCCCTTCTGAGAAAAATTTCGTAGGTGCCCTTGAATGCAAAAGAAAAAGTGAATGCGGGAAAAAAAAAAAGTTTTATACTACTTTCCTAATTTGTACTTTTTTTTCAATGACCTTTGAAAAGCATTATTATTATTTTTTTATTATTATATTATTACTATTATTTTATTTAAATGTTGGTTTATTTTTTCGAATAACATACATTAAAGTATGAATTATTTTAAAAATTCCATGCTGGTTTGATCGCAGACTGAGCAAATTGAAATAAGATTTTAAATAAAAAGTTTAAAAATTTTCTCAAAAAATGGCTTAATTTTTATTGTTTACTTCTAAAATATTTTATTTAATTGTTATTAGAAGTGACGCAAAAGATTTCAAGGCCTATTTTTTATTTTAATTCTTTTTACATTTTTCCTCCGCCCAACTACACAAAAATAAAATGCATTATTTTTATTTCTAAAATTTCGATTTCAATAAAGTAAAAAACAAAAGAACGTATGTTTTAGCTAACGAAGTTAAACCAGAACGAATCGGAATAGGTAGTTTAAATTAAAGAAAAATATTTATAAAAAGGAATAACCTGTACAAGACTCTTAAGGAAAAAAATCCTTTTCAAGAATAAAATAAGAAAAAGTTCGCAATTTCCCCCAACCCCCTTCTTTTTGGTCATCACGTTTGATGGCTTTGCACCAATCCTGTCATTTTTCGCGTTTTGGTACATTCATATTTTTATTATTAAATTTTATATGGTGCGTTAAATGTAAAGCTATTACAACGTGATATAAAACTATACTTGTTGTAAGTGCTTTGGAGTTATTTTCATCAATGTTCTACGAGCTGCTTTTACTGTATCAGAAGGTGATGGGAGTCGTATTTTCCCTATATTTTGACGTCATCAGCCAAGATGGGAAAACTAGAGTGCCTGCATTGAAAAGAGTGATGACAATATCCAAGAGCGCATGCGCTGCCGTCTAGGAGAAACTGCGTTTTAGGGGGCGTGGCTAATCTAGCAATGTTAAATATTAATTACAAAATAACTAGTTAACCCACTGAACTAAAATTGGTGTCTATCGTCATAAAATGGTTCGAAGTTTTATATCAAAAAATACCACGCAGGTTCCTCATTGGAATGATAACACTTATGTCCGCATTTGGATTTATCTTTAACCGATATATTGAAACTGGCAAAATATAACAACTTTTGGTGCAGGTCGATAGATTAATTCGTCAAAATTTATTTATAACAGGTATTTTAATACAGTGAAAGAAGTTAATTGAAATAATTTTTGTTTGAAGATCAGTTTTTTTTATGTCACTACCATCCCTTATAAAAAATTCAAAACATATCAGTGTGCGTATAGCGGCTTTCAGAACTCCACCAGACATCAGTCTCGCGTCGTGGCGGGTACCATGGTTACGAGGAAAAGTCGCTTCGAATAGGGGTGTGGGGGTGAATAGTTTTGTCTTGATCTTTGTATAGGTCAACGTGAGTAAACTAATCGGTACATTCATTTCTCCATTAGAAAAATGCTATCATTTGTTCTCCTCAGAGCAGCACTATAGCCAAAATTTTCAACAACAAATAAGCACCTTTTAAGCATTTTTAAGTACTCAAAGAATATTTTAAACAGTGTAAAAAATATCATAATGAGGCAGGGATAACAAGTTTTAGACAATTGACAATTTTATCCTATTTTAATCACCATTTATTTATAACAGGTAAAAAAAAAAAATGTAGACATTTAAAAATTTTGCCAAAAACCCAAAATTTTTGCATAAGGATAATTATTATCCATTATAAATATGAAGTATTTTTAAATTAACATACATGTAAAATAAGTGTTCCATCTTTATCTAGTCCCTTAATTTGCTTACTTATTGAAAAAAAAAACAATTATCTTATTAAAAAAACACTTAACAATCGTTTTATTCTTTTATATGTAAAATCAGTTTTCATATCCTTTCATTTTTATACATCTTTTCCCTCGAAGCAAGTGATTACGAAAAATAGTTTTTAAGCCCTCTGTACTTCATTTTTCAGTTTTGTATGAATAAGACCGAGATTAGAAACTGTTCTTTCGATTGATCTTGACCTTCTTAGCTATTATAACATAACAAAATACATAACATGTAATTAGGAAATTTATACTAGTAACTGTGTTAAATATCGATAGTAACTTAATTAAACCTTTGAATTGATTAAGCTATTAACTCCTTCAAACAAACATTTATATTTTTCGTAAATTCTAATAAGTTGACTTATCAGGGAATATATTATATTCATGATTTATTGGAAATATTCCTGTACATAACTACAAGCAGGAGTACTGAAAATTCTTAGTCCCTTCCTCAGAAAAATATTTTTTTATTGAAATTTTTCGAAAACTTTTATCATTTTTCTCTTTTAGTACAATAACTTTTTAAAAATATTTTTGGAAAGTATTGTTTATATAAGAAAAGGAATTTGTTTGAATTTTAAAAAACGAGCATAGGTTAAAAATTATTAGAAATCGAAATATACTGAAATAGTAATAATTTATTAAATTTAAGGTCCGATTCACAAACGTAAGGAATTCAAACAAATAAATACCCAAACTGACATTTAATGTTTTTAACGAGGAAAATTTTGCTAAGTGACACATTTTTTAACAATAAAACACTTTGTACGAATTTTTGCTCAAAATCTTGTTTGTGAACATTAATAATATTTCTTTTTTATTAAGTCGAGATCAGACAATTATTGGCGACCACTTTAGTTTTACTTACTCTAAAAAATCAGCCTAAATTGTTGCGTAAAATATTTAAAATCAACATTTAGATTGATAATTAACCACTCATAGTTATTACTTGAAATATATTTGAGAGTACCATGTTTTTAGAAAAACCAATTAATAATTTAACTAGGCTATTTTTATAAATGATATATAATAAAAATTGTAATAGATAATGCAAGCATTGTGCATGATTTAATGTTAAATAAGGAAACTTGTCCCAGGTTTTTGTCAGATTTCGACAATTTTTGACATTTAAATTTCAAACCTGTAGTTAGGATATGCGTACTAATAAAAATAGATTTTTCTTTTACTGTTAAAATTTCTTCAAAAATACATTAATAAAATGCAAAATAATTTCTATATATTAGCCACCATAAAAACAATTTATGCGCAATTTTAAAGATATTCAATATTAAGCGGTTCTTTCTATTTCTAAATTAATAATTACATTATTTAATTATGTAAAAAAATTCATTTAAAATTATAATTAATTTAAATATTATTTAAAAAGTCTATCGCGCGTATTTTTTAGAATTAAATGAAAGTTATTTATAAAACCATATTTAACAAAAGATTAGTATTACTGATCATACCGAATTTATAAAATTATGTAACGAATTAAGCAATCTAATAAATTCATATTACAAATGTAAATTAATGATTGGCCCTAAAAAAATGTTTATTATTATTTGTTTCTTGGTTCAGTATTTCTTTAATGATTTAAAAAATATTGAAGTAATTTTGAAATGTAAATACAATGAGTATTGAAGCTAAACATTTTTGCCTAAGTAAATGTTTCCATGGTCCCTACATTCATAATATTTAACAAATCAGAGATAATTGAAATTTTTCAATTGAAAATCAATTGTTTGTTAATAAAATCATTAAAGAAATGAATTAAAGTTTTTTGGAATGACATATTGTCATTAGAATTTTTTTACAAAACTAAACATAAGATTTTTTACTGCATTTAAAATATTAAAAGCTCCTCATTTTATACTTTTTAAAATCTTGTTTCTAAATAATATTGGGTTATCTCATAAAACAACTTAAGAGTACTGAAATTTTTAAAAGTAATAAGCCAAAAACAAAAATTAAGTACAATGAAAGCTTATAAAAATTTTACACTTAATATTCTCAATTTTTAACTTAAATGAATGAAAAAGGGGTGGATATTTTGAGGTGATGAAGCTTAGTGATTCTTGACTGGTCTAGAGGCCTATATGAAAAACGTAATTAGTAAATGATCCCCAAGTCAAGTTCAGATGGCCATAAGCTATTAAGCATTTTTTAAAAACATCCAATGAAAAAAAGTACCTTCAACCCTGTATATTTATTATCAGCAGAAAACAAATTTAAAATCAGTGAAAGACTCTTGCTCTTAGCATAATAAATAAGGATAAGCATTATGAATAAATTAAATTATTTTCAGAAAAAAAAAAAACGCTTTTTTTTCTTTTTGTAACTATTTTAAACAGTCAATTGAAAAAAATATTTCTGTGCTGTTTGTGCTCTGCTGAACGCATTTACACATAGTTTAAATTAAATTTAAAAGAATACTAGAGGTTCATTATACGTAAATAAAATTCTTGCTGAAATATGTTAGCCCAACAAGTGCAGATAATTTTTTAATGGTCAATAATCTCCTTTTAAATGCCACACTTTCCGGTAGAATAGGTTGAAATTTATTTCTCCATTTCATAGAGTACCGTACCATATTGAATGACCTATTTAACAAGAGAAGTTCATATTTTGCGTTTTCTTAGTGAGTGTTAAAAATCTTCACCTATTTGACGAAAATAGTAAAAAAAAAAAAAATTGGAGGAAGGTGTGACATGACATGTTTTTCTTATCTGAAATTTTTCTTTCGAGAAATTTAATAGATAACTAATAAATGAAGTGGTTTTCAAAATAATGTCCTCACTTACTGATGCATTTAGAAAAAAATATATTTAAAAAATGACGATCGGACTAACTTTATTAGATGCTATCGAAGTTTAATGTTCAAAAAGTACGATTTCATAACTGCACGCTTGACATTTCTACCTAAATAAAGGAGGTATTGTTTTCATTTTTTTTTCCTCCAGGCTATTTAATCAATAGAACGAACAGTTCAAAGGTAATATTTTTCACGGTCTCAAATTTTGAGACAAAAGCAAAAGTTTTTTCTTTTCTTCTTGTACGTTAAAGAGCACTTTTTACACATAAGAAGCCCATTTCAATTTAACTAGTGTTTGGTTTCATTCAACTAGAGTAAAAATTCATAGGAAACAATATTTTTCTTTACAAGCAAGTTGCGTACACCCCCCAACTCTTAAAACCGAACTTCAAAATTTATATTATAGATTCCAGTTTTATTTCATTCAATATAGAATAAAAAAAAATATACGAGAAACGCAAACTCACTTAGTTATATGATTATGCCAGATGAGTAAAATGGTGGTACATTGAACCTTTTTTTTTTTTGCATTAAATCCTTATAATTTCGGAACTTGTCCGAATAGTCTCATTCAATCCAAGGGAAGATATTTTCTTTTACATCTAAGCTATTTTTACTTTTTTTTCCCTCTAATTGGTACTTAGATATCAAAACTCTCACTATCTTATTCATTATTTTTGTCGCAATTCAGTGTTTCTGACTTAGATGAAAATTGCATCTCGATCTCTATTAATAATCATATGTTCTTATACGTGTAAATTTAGACATAAAAACCCTTAAAAAGTTACAAAAAATGTTATAAGTCTGGACTCCTAGACGTCCCTTTCTTATAAAAAAAATGCCATTTTTTAAAATTTGACTTTTTTAATAAAATATTTAATCAACGCCTCAAACTATTTAAAAACCTATAATTATGTTTGTTTTTTTAATCCCTCCTTAAGTTTTGATTTATTTCATAAATCTTTACGTATGTACTTCATATACACACAAAAAAATAAGTGTATTTTTTTTTCCCTCTATAGGTAGCAGCACTCTTACCTGGAAATATTTCCAAGGAAGAAAATGTCGTTACCATCAACATACTTGCTGTCTGAATGTATCAACCAATTTCCTGTTAGGAAATGCTTCCCTAGATGATTAGTAATATTTACTCTTATTCTTAATGGCAGCATGCTAAAAATAAATTACTTCTCAATTTTTAGATCCCTAAATCCCGCCCCAAAGACATGTACATTTTAGGACTTCCACAAGCACAAGAATGATTCAATTTACACAGATGTATAAACTATAAAAATGTATAAACTATTCCTAACATCAGGTGTTAGAAGTAAAAACTTATCAACCAGGCGCAAGAATAAAAAGTTAACATGTATAATTGTTGTCCAATTTCATGATGGAAGAAACAACTAAAATCTCTTCCCCAGGATGTATCTATCAAGCCTTTTTTTTTTTCTCTCTCTCTCTTTGAATGAAAGTGTTGTGTACCACGTTTGTTAATTTTTCACAGTAGCATTCAATTTTCTGGTTCTGTAATGCTAAATGAAAACATTATCTCTTTGTAATGTCACCAATTCATTAACCTTGATTTCTAGGTGGATAAGGCTTTTCGCATTAATAGTCTATCTTAGAATTAGCACTTTTTCCAATTTTTTTTTCATTGTTCCAACTTCGCCTTTTTAGTTTGTTACCTTCAATACTTATGAGGAATATTCTTATCCAAAATTATTATATTTATCGTGACATTTTAATTAAATTGAATACTGCTATGCGATTGCACAAAACTAAACATTGCCTAAATCCTAGATTATACTTTGATAATGCGTAATTAATGCAAATGTGTTTTTCAGTAACGTAAAAGTAGCAAACAAGGCTCGTGAAGTACTGTGTATTTTAAAAACAAAAAATAGAAGTGTATACAATAACAAATTGTAGGGAAAAAAAAATTTTTAAGAAAAAGGATTCAAAATCTGATTTTACTATAAAATGAAAACATTAATTGGGCATTTTCATCTTTGAGAGAGCAATAAGTTTTTCTATTTGGTTTGTGAATAGTGAACTAAGTATAGAAGCATTAGAAATGCAATTTGAATGAATAAGCTATAAATACCTATCATTCTTTAGATTAGTCAATTGAATAGTGTTCTAAGAAATCGTAACGATGTGTGATTGGCAATGTACGTATTCGTTCTTGCATTGAGATCTATTTATTTTTATCACAATCACTCAAAGATCAAATTATACTTTGCTGCACACAAGCAAGCAATTAACATGAGCTTATGTAACTAAGCTAAGACCTCTAGCATAATTTAGAAACAAAATTTAATTGAAGATTGTTTCATCTAATTTGGGTATGTATTTCAGTGCATACTCAGGGGTCTGTCCAGGCCAAATTTACTACCGTTTAGCAATACCTTTACAAATTCAACTTTAGGAAAAACGGTAGTTTCACAAAATACTTTTTCTTAAAATTTTATTTTTGTATCCCGTAAAGAACGATAAATCCATATTTTTGTGTTAAAATTTTAGTATAATTTTTAATTTTCACAAATTATGTCTACATTTTCACAAAATACGTACCTTTCAGATAATCCTAGACAGATCCCCGATACTTATACTTAAAGCTAACAGGTAATGAATGTACAGTGAAGAGCTTCCACCATTTATGAATGTAGTTTTCGTAAGCTTTAAATAAACACAATAAAAAAAATTGAAAATAAGGTTTGGAGTTATTTACATTTACTCCAATTTTCAGAAATGTAATTTTTCATTTTTAAAAATTAAAACTGTTATAGGAGTGTCTGTATATAAGTCTATGAGTAGTACCATAATACTTATTTTCCTATTATAAAAATATTTTTCTTGTCACATTTTTTAAAACATAATTTGTTCATGTACATATTTTTTTATTCATTTTTTTTTAAAATTCATAAACTAATTTACTGCAAGTAAATTTCTTTTCTAATCTTTAAATTACACAATTTAATTAAAATAATTTGCGTTTAAAAATAATGCTCCAAATCAAACACGGTTTTTTTTTAAATTTTCTCTAATTTAATTTCAATTTAAATACTTCCGGTTGGAATATAACAAAATACCAAATGAAAAAAATATTTTACTTTCCTATAATTTTTTTTTCAATTGTGAGCATAATGGCGAATATCTATTACGGTAAATTAACATAAATATGCAATTTTTAACATTTATCTAGCATTGCATTCATGCAAAAATATCTTGATAAATTAATATGCATAAATTTAAGGCTAAGGAAACTAAAAATGCTTAAAATAAAGCATGCCATCCTGTTTCGTTAAATACTATTACTTTAATTTCTTCCGCTTGTTATTTATAAAATTAGTTTAAGAACTGAATAAGATCTAACTTTTTGTATGTCCTGCTAAACAGACATTATGCTCGATAGAATCCAAAAGCATAAATGGGAATAAGATGCTATTCTGATTTATGTTCTATATTTTATCTTTCCTTTGTAACCACTCATTAATTGTTGTAATATCTTCATTTTTTTTATTATACATTTATTGAAATTGTATTTTAGATATTTTTCTACGTATCAATACTATTTTATATAATGCTACATTATATTAATAAACATGTTAAACTGAAAGTTCTATTATGGCGAAGTTTTTAAATTTTAACTTTTATTAAATCTTCAGCACTATTTTACTTGAGCTTACCTGTCTCATGTATAAAAGGTATGTTTTATTTTTGCAGCTCACCTGAAATTTTTATTTCTCTTCATCATTCTATGTTTTAATTGAAAAAGCCTTATTACTTTAAATATTTCGTGCTCCTAGATGTTAAAAATCGTAGAATTGAGATTTTTTTTTGGGGGGGGGGAATACTTATATTTCTTACTCATGTAATTAATGCCGATACATACATATTTTTAATTTATATACTGACCTGCAAGAATAAGGGAGGAATATCTCTCTCTCTTATACATGTATTATTAAAAATTTAATTATTAGAAATTTTAATGTAATGTATGAGCATATTTAAGTATTCTTATGCAGTCGAACTTCATTAACGCGAAACTGCTCAACGTGAAACATCGATTTAAATTAAACTAATGTCTGGTCCCGTGAGTCAGCAATCAATTGTTGGTGTATTTTACATGTTTAACATGCAATTTTTAAGCTGATTCGCCTGACATGAAAGGAAACTGGACACGACACAGTTAATAAGCATGGAAATAAAATTCTTATAATTCATTTTGAGAAATGCTATTTGTATTTTCTTCCTTTGTTAGAAATAGCAGATCGGCAAATAAATAAAATAGTTGCCACCTTTTAAGCTTATTTTGTTTGGTTCATAATAGTATTGTTTGCATACATTAATATAATACATAACATGTATTAATAATATGTAAATTGTTTCCATGATGGATCGGATAAAACAAAATTCGGTTAACTTGAAATAATTATTATGATAGTCCTGTCGATTTCGCGTTAACAAGGTTCGACTGCATTAGTTTTTATTTTATTTATTTATTAAGCATGCAAGGATATTAGTGCCACATAAGTGGACGTTTCATAAATTGTCTATAGAAAATCTTATTAGCTAAACCGGTTTACTTGAAACATTTTTAATGATTTAGTTAAATCTAAATCAATATAATTTAAGATAAATTTTAAATAAAACAAAAAAAGTGATTAAAAAAATACAGGAGCACATCAACAATTCTTGCAACTCAAAATTTGCTTAGTTGGTATGACAAAAACCAAATTATATTCAGTTTGTACTAGGTAATAGATATCTTTTATAACATGTTTTCTTGTAGGAACTTTAAAAATGAGTCATTTAGATCTTAAACCAATCATAATTGTTACGAAACCTTACGAAAATTGTTCAACTATGAGTAAGATGAAATGAAAATTCTTCAACACCTATTCTTATAAAAAGTATTCTATTTCGAGCCGAAACCATGCAATTCAAGAGGGTTAGTAACACAAGAGACCATATTAGCTTAAAATATATGTACGGTAAAATTCAGCTTAGTGGTCCAACAAGCATTATCAATGTTTTCTAAAATAGCTTAAATATGGACGTTATTCTCATGTACATACCTGGAAACCTACAATTTTTAAAATGCAGATTATATGCATTTTCAAATTTTTTTTTATTCAAAGAATCAACAGTACTCATCAGAGTATAATGTTCCTCAAGTGGAATGTAGTGTTTTAAAGCAATCAGCTCAAATAAATCCGAAATAAAATAAAAATTTGATGCTCAGTAAATAACGGCAGTAAAATGGGGTGTAAACGCAGACTACGTCTCTGTAAACAGTTATTACTATTTAATAGTTACAAAACAAAACCACTAAAAAAAACTTGTGAATTGAGTTTTGTTTCGGAATTTAATTCTTTAGTTTTAGTAGAAATGAATGAAAAAATGTAAATGAAGGATAACTCAATTTTTTTAATAGAAAATTAATGAGTTATTAGCTCAACACACAGTTTGAAAAAGTCTTCATTAGATTATCTCATACATAAGGTTAAAGTATTGGGTTGTTCGGAAATTCATTTCAATTTTTTATGGAAATGAAAGTTGATTTCCTTAGAGTGAATAAACATATAATTGAATTATATATTGTCAACACTGGTCCAATGCCTTTTGCCATGCATTAGCATGATTCCACGTTCTTTAAATTTTTGTTCTTTGCTGGCAAAATACTGTTCCAGGAGATAGTTGACCTCTTCATTTGAAGTAAAGGTTTTACAGTCTAAAAACATTTCTAGAGACCTGAACAGACATTGTAGACTACCCATTTCTTGTCCATAGTGATGATGCGCTTCAAAAATGGATCATTCTTTTGAAGTTTTCGAAGCAAATCCCAGACATTAAAGCGACGACAGAAATTTCTTTCCCTAAAGTCTTGAGGAACCCATGTCAAGCTTTAAGATAAAACTTAAGCGTTTCAAATGATTATGAATGGTCGAGTTAGAAAAATTTAATCTATCAGTGATCTCACCAGTTGTTATTTCCGGTTCACATCAGTCAAGGTCTTTATCGTTTATTAAGGCCTTCAATTGGCTTTTCCAAACGTGCTGCATCTTTAACATCAAAATTTCCGCATTGAAACTTTGCAAGCCTTTTTCGCTTTCCATATTTGAAAGGGCACCGACCAAACACTACTGCGTAGCATCAATCGAACTTTTTCACAAGCATGCCCTGCTATATCAGCTGTCAAATTATTTCATGATTGTGCGGCTTAAATGTGAAGTTGGTTCTAAAAATACAATTAAGGCCTCGTCGGGAAAAACGAAATTACTTACCGAACAACCCAATATTATTTGAAATAAAACCTATGAAATCTTATTCCCTCACTTGCAACTCGTATCACGTACAAAAAAAAAATTCTTCCCCAATTAAATACCCATACTTGCATCTCTATATTTAAATGGTGCCGTTTCTATGTATTAAATTTTTGGTCTCTAAATGGGTTTTTTATTTAGCAAAAAAGTCTGAAACTCAGAAATCATAATTTTCGGACTTATAGAGATTCAGAAAGTTTGATGTTTTCGAAGGTATTATTATTTGGGTAGAAACAATGCAAAAACATAACAAGTTCTGATAGAAGTGCAAAACAAATTTCAGTAAATTTGAGGTTTTTCAGTGTGCAAAAGGGAATTGGATAAGTGTTAGGATGACACTCTCATTACCTGATTTAAATTTAGGAGGCTAATTTATTTTCTTAAAATGTATAAATGTTTCTATTTCCCCTGATGAGATAATTAAGAAACTTGGATTGTTGTTTTAATTCTGCTTATGGGAATAAACTTCAGAAGCAAATGTTTATTTTCTTTTCACCTTACGTGAAAGATAAACACTTTCGTAATTTGAATTATGGATAAAATTGTTCTAAATTCTTTTTATGGGATAGTTTATAAATATCTATTGTTGTTTTAATTTTATTTAAGGGTATAAACTTCACAAGCTTACACCCATGCTATTTTCTTATTTCCTCTGTGAAAAAAAAAATTACTTTTAAGTGAGGGATCAATTCTTATACTTTTATGAAGCAAAGTTTGAAAAAATGCAGTTCAGGACTAATATTCTTATATACTCATTAAAATAATAATTTTAAATATGTTTATAACTAAAATCATTGTACTCACTCCTTGCTATAATCCCATATATTTTAAGCGTGACTGCTTTGTTTTTCTTATCTAATACCTTTTTCAGTATCTTATTACAAAAAAAATTAGAAATTTCTGGCACATTTTTTCTTGTCACTACTTGAAAATAGCCTATTTGTAGAGAATTGCCCAGTGGATAAAATTAAGTTTTAAAAAAATTTCCTTTTTGTGCTTGCTTTCTTTTCTTTCTAACTATAAAAATTTAGATCCATGCCAAATAATTATGCTATAAGAACTACAGTGAAACCTCTCAGGAGTTATCACTCCCCGTTCCACAGTAAAATGGTAACGAAAGTACATAATTTTTAATAAACGATTTTAATTTTAGTCAATGTTATTTTCTTGATGCAGAAATGCCATCGAGGAATAAAATTAAACGTCAATAAAAAAAAAAGATCCCTATTGAAATAAATATGAGTAAACACAAATTTACCAATTATGAATGAAAGAACTATTCTAAATAAATAAGCAATTCTGCCTTTTGTTTAAGCTTACATTTAATTTTATAATATAAAAATAAATTAAAAGATGAGGTTTGTTTGAGATACTTAGCTTTTTCCAAAAGAACTTTTTTTCTGATTTAACTTCAGACTGTAAAAATAAATTATTCATAGCACAGTCTTTAGTGCACTCTGACTGCAACTCTAATTAAGAGTCCCATAGAAATATTTGGAATACATTTTAATCTACTTATTTGTTTTGTTAAATATTTTGCTTTGACATTTTCAGCATTTGGTGTGTATGTTTGCCTGGTCGCTGGGAGAGGTTTTCACTAAGTCCATGGGAAAAATTCTGTGCCTAATAAAAGTGGTCATAAATAGAGGAGGTTGCTACATAGAGGCGGTCTTCCCTGGAGGTTTCGCTGTATATTGTATTCTACTGACAAGCTTTACACTGTATTTGGAGGCAACATTTAAGTGGCAAAAGAAAAAGAACTTCATAAAAATTGTGTGAGGTTTAATCAGAAGTTATGTTGTAATAACTTTTTTTTTGTTACCATGTTTAAGCTAAATGCATGTCTTAGCAGAGTTACTTTTAATGTATGTAGTGAAACAAACTTTGACCACAGGAGATTTTTGTGTTCGATAAGGTACAGTATTGTAAGGAGCATATTTTAATAAAAGAGCTCAGAGCAGATTTTATTAAAAATTGTCTAGAGCTATATATAGATAACTGGATAGAGTTGAACAGGATTTATGAGTTTTTTTTTCTGTTTCTTTCTTTCTAAGTAATTGTTTTTTATTATTTTTTTAATTTGAGTATTTGTGTTTAAGTTTTGAAATAAATTTTCAGAACTCAACGTCAGATCTTTCTGTTAGTTCTGACACTACAATATATGTATTTTTTAAAGCAGAAGTAAACTACATTTACTTCAACCAACACCTACCAGCAATAACACCTAAGTGTTGGGAAGGGATAATTGTCTTGGTTGTGAACAATCTTGGCAATCATTTTTTAAGTGCAGGCAGCTTGATTCTGTTTACAAAAATTTATCATGCTTTCATTAAATGTACATGTTTTATCTCTGTAAACGCAGACTAC
>NC_092213.1:2488813-2495394 GCF_043381705.1 Parasteatoda tepidariorum
TTTTTTTTTTTTTTTTTCACCTGGACCTACAAATATTTAGAATGTCATGATTGTTACCATAGCAAGATATCTTCATATAGAACAAAAGTTAATTATTTCTACTTATGCAATGTTAAACCATGGGTTCAGTGTTATCATTAGCTGTTTTTGAAATGGTAGCCCAGTCTGCATGTCCTAATTCAGAGATAATGGCAAACTAAAAAGTGCTGTCCTCTTTTTATTTGGGGGGGGGGTGATCTTTTTGTTCCTTTTTTTAATCTTAAGAGATTGCTTTGTATTCTTTCTTGGTAACCATAACTATTGCAAATTATTTTTAGGCTAAATTAATATCAAATATCATTGTTGCTCATATTTGAGAATTTTCACTTTAAGAATATCAATATATTTAAGAAAATCAGTGCACTTTTCTATTTCTTGGGATATCTCTGCTAGTGTATGAACTTGCTTGAGTCTTGGAAACTTTCTGACAAAATTTTGATATTAACCCAATTTATTTAAAAATTGCTTTTTAAAACTAATATTGACTAATAATCCTTTGTATAATTTCATTAATATCCATAAACATCTAACTGCATTTATCTATTGTGCTATTTTAAACAAAATGAAGAGGAAAAAATTTTATGAAAAGAGTTAACAACCAGAAAGATTCAGATACCAAAGACTAAGGACAATTGTAAGATCTGTTTCTTTTTTAAAGAAAAAAAATATGACCTTTTCTATGCCTTTAAAGTTGAGTAGTACAAAAAGGGAAGGGACATAATTTTCACATCTATTTCATGGTGCATACCTTTGACATCTTAAGATTTTCTAATTAGATTCATAACTACTGAAAGAAATGTTATAAGTTTGTATTTAAAAAATGCATGAAAAAATTTCAATATACAGCTATAAAATAATTGCTTACTAAAAAAGTGTCTTAACCTGCCTGTAATTCAAACTTATTAAATTGCTTTCTCAGTCGAAAAAAAGAAAGAAATTTTTTTCTCATTTTTAAGGCTTTTTAAATAAAAAAAGGCACATAGAACAATTTTTAAACAAATAAATCACTCTTCAAGTACAAAATTGTGCAAATTTTAAATATAAAATTTACATGCTAAGAAAGATTAAACGTTTGCTGTAATGTAATTAGTAACAAACTTACAGTCTCACCATTATCAGAGGCACAATATAATTACTTTCATACCTTGCATGGATTTGCAAATTTTACGGACTAAAATCATGAAGGATTTACAAATTTTAAATTACATATTTGTAGTCGTGAAATATTTCTTTGTATTAAAATTATTTAACTGTCAACCGTGACAAAGTCATTAACTATGTCAACACTTCTCGATACTCAGCCTGACTTAACCCTTCGACTACTAACAGAACTCATTTGTCCCAACAAATGTTTAAAAATTACTAATAGACACATGTATCCCACCATGAAGTACGGCCGGGACATATATATTTCCCAGCCTCTAAATTGATAACCACTTGACAGAAAAATCCTAAATTTGCCTTATTTGTGACCTATTTTGTCCTTTTGAATAATAAATGGGACAAAAAAAATCATTTTTTAAAATTCGTAGTCAAAGGGTTAAAATCTAAATATTTTAAGTCAGGCTTTAAATTTTACATATTCAGCTTAATTGATAAGCAGATTATGTACAGTACTTTGTGTGTGATTATTGATTTCATTTCCAACAAAAGAATGCATGGTCTCATTCAGACCTGTTCCATAAAAAAAGAAAAAATTATTATATTTGATCTCAATGTGAAGCAATTTACTAAAAACTCAGTTCTTCGATAAAAAAAAAATCTATTAACAGACAAATTCTTTTTAAATCATAAGGGAACGTAAAAACATTCAAATTAAATATATATATATCAAAAGAATTTTTTCTCTTAAAAATTCATATCATGAAAAAAATTAAATAGTTAATACAAGATTTTGTTTATGATGAAATAGCTAAGTTAACTGACTCTAGTTAATTCTCAAAATGAAAACAAAGTTCATTTTACATCTTTGGTTAGTACTAATATTTAGATTGAAATATACACAGTTCATGAGTAATTTATTTACAATAATAAAGGGGACTTATTTGACGCTTCATAGCTTTTGTGTACTTTATGATTATATTACAATTGAAAATATTTCCTACATTGCAGCTTTTATTTATTTCTTCTTTTTCACAATACTGTTTAGTTTGAGAACTTCCATTTCCTTTTTTATAATTAAGCTAATGATATTCTCAAAACTAATAGCAAAATGAACGTGAAATATCTTTTTAGATCACTACATTTAACTAAAGCTTCAACTAATTCCAAAATTAAAACATAAGAAAAAAAAAATAAACTATGGAAAAAATGGCAATGAAAAATGGTCACTAAAAATAATTATAATCTATTATCTTTATTATATTTCTATCATCCTAACTGCTTAGGCAACATATTAGCCTACTGTTTGAAGAATTCAATGATAAGCTTAAAAAAATTTCTCTTTATTTTACTCACCACCAGACTTAATTATTACCCATAAAAATCAAGGCTAGAATAAGGCACAAGCAGAAGAAAACATTTCAACACAGGGATGACAGTAGTCAGAAAGTAAAAAAGAGGAAATCCTAGAATATATAAATATCCAAAAATTTGACAAAAGTACGATTTTTAAACTTGTAAACCATGTCATTATAAATCACATGCATGATTTTAAATTGAGAGAATATGAATCCCGATGAGGCATTTAAATCACGTGAATATGAAACTCTATATCGAATTTAAAAAAAGCAAAAATACAAATCAGGATGCGTAATTTTTAGATCACGTAAATACGAAGCACGATGCATAATTTTTAAATTGCATGAACACGAATCGCTACATAGGGTTTTAAAAATGCGTAAATACAAATCACAATATTGGATTTTTAAATCTTGTAAATAAGAATCGCAATGCACGATATTTAAATCAACTTAATAGGAATCGCAACGTTCAACTTTTAAATAGAAATAATACAATGTTTGATAATAAAATCACGATTTCATAAATGCATAAATACAAAACGCAATATTGGTTTTTTAAATATCGTAAATAAGAATCGCAATGTGCAACTTTTAAATAAGGTTAATACGAAAATCGATGAGTGATATTAAAATCGTGTGAATAAGAATCGAGATATTTGCAGAGTCTGGATATGGGATTTTCATAAAGCTTGTTTGTATTGTTTTTGTTAAGACATAATAAAAATAAAAATTTACAAGATTAATTGAATGAGCAACTAAACATTTCAACCGCAAATACACCTCTATTTTTTTCGTTTGCTGTCACACCAGAAAACAGGAAGCAGCGATGTCTGAATTACGAAAGACGAGCTATCTGGAGGACTGATAAAAATACTGAAAATCTTATTTTCTGTGCATAAAATCAGAGAAAATAGCTAAAATAAGCAGGGTTGCAAAAAACCCACCTGCCCAATAAAACCCACCCTAAAGTGGGTTTTTCTAAGATTGATATCTTTTCTTATCCTGTTATATATAAGAGCTATTCTATTGAAATATATATGTAGTCTAGCCTAAACAAAATTAACCTATAGTTAAGAAACTAATTGTGTTGGAGACTGGAGAGTCACCTTGCTGGCTAGATTTGAGTGTATGGCCATTGATTATTCAGTGCCATAGATTCGTTCTCCATGCAAATAAAATATTTTCCTCAAATATTTCTTAAGATTAAAATATAAATAAAAAGAAATCCTGTGTGAAATGACTTGAATTCATCAGTAACAGGAATGACTTGACATTCATCAGTAATGTAATATGCCAAACAAAATGATGCTTGGAAATGTTGAAAATTTTGTTTAGTATCCTAATATTTTACTGCAAATAGTATGATTTGATATAATCATGTTGGGAAAATGCAAATATCTGTTCTTAAATATCTTTTAACAACTTTTTTTTCTAATTTTACTGACCAAAAATGAATTAATTTTAAATCATAAGCAGTTAAACTCAAATTAAAATACAGTTTTATCAAAATTATTGCTTTTTGACATAATGGTAAAAACCACGGTATAAACCGTCATGTGTCAAAAACTTCCAACCCTGATTTATTTGTATTAATTATCTATATGAAGTCAATTTATAAAATTAAGCCTAATTATTAATATTAAAATAAGCTTTTTTAAAATAAGGTACCTATCCCTGCCCTCTCTTTTGAAAACCCCTACATAAAAAAAGCAAAAAAGTCCAATAGAACTCAGAAAAAGCTCAATAAAACCCACCCGGGTTGGGGTTTTCTACAAAACCCCAAATAAATGAAAATAAATAAAAACCCAACCCTGAAAATAAATAAAAATGCGGAAAGGTTAGCAGTTAGGGTGTAGTTTGAATTTTCTGTTTATCTTTGAAAATGGTAAATAAATATAACTATTTTATTTCAACATCTGAATTTCTTTTTTAAAAAAAAAAAAAGCGGGATATTTATTTAAAAAAAAGAAAGCGAAATTCAAGAGACAAAACCGAAAAAATCTCATCCCTGTCAACAGATCCTAATATATTAAGGCTTACAAATGCACACGTATAATTTTTTTCAACTTTTAAATACTTGTTTTCAATTCAATATTTTAAAAACAATTATTTTAGTAGCTGCTTTATAGAAATTTGTTGCACAATGGTTCATTAAAACTAATCATAAAAGTTTTTATGATTAAATTGTAAGTAATGCTTCTCTTCTAAAATAACTTTTAAACATAAATATCATTTATACACATTTAATATTGAGATAGATAAAATTTTTTAATATTGAAGGAAAATAAATTATACTACATAAATTATTATAAATCATACATTTAGCTGCCCTGTTCCGTAAAAATTGAATATCTTGAGACTTAATTACATATTAGTGCTTCGTGTGTGCAATGTTTTTTTATTTGCGTATTGTTCTCTGACATGCCAACTACAATCGTCAAGGTGCCAAAAAGATTATTAACTTGCAATTTTTTAAAAAAACAACAGGTAAACATTTGCTCGGGAATACCTTTCAAGTTTCTGTGATGTTTAATTTAGTTTCTTCTGGGCTGCTGCCCGGATCTGCTACAAATTATTCTGCTACAAATTACAATATGGAAATCTCCCTGAAGTCAGTGATTTGCTCAAGACCTTGTATAAGCAAAAACACAATAAAGGTAAAAATTTCTCATTAAGATTGATAGAAATTTTTTATAGAGTCAATGGTAGATTAACAAAGATTATTCGCACCAAGCTTAGATTTAAAAAGTCACTTATTAGTTTACTGTATTTAACCAATGTTTGTTTCATTCCCATTTGTATGCTTAATGTTAGGATTATAAAAAAACAATACATTCATAAACTTACATATTGAAGCTTGTTGTACAACACTCAATCATTTATCAAACTGAAGGGAAAGCAAAATAGTCATTTCAAATTCACAATATTACAACTAAACAATTTCAAATTAATTGACAGAACTTTTCAGTAGCAAAGGCTCAAAACTAATATTAAATTTTATGTCTTTAATTTTGCGACTTTGTATGAATTATGAATAATAACGGGAATTTTTAGCTTGTATTGATTAATAAGAATTATAAATAAAAGGGATTACAGTTCTGAAAAAATGGATTCAGCCTGGAATCGAAGGTAATGCTAAATAAAAGTGTTATAGAATTGTTTTCGTTTTCTTTTGTAATATGAAAAGTAAATAATGCTTTTTATGAATTATTTACAAGATTCTTACGCCTCTGAAACTCAAAATGTTTATAGATATTTTTAAAAAAAAGTAATATTAGGAATTTCAATTATGTATCATATACTATTCACGAATTGATTAATTAAACATGAGACATCATATTTCACTGCCAAAATGGCGTAAATCGAAAATGGCGCACGATAATAAAATGAGAGATTACCTAAAATTTACTTCTTATTTATGTTCTCAAAGATGATTAATTTATGACGTCATGCAGAACAAATAACATCCAAAATTAAAGAAAAAGAATAATGTAAAGCTTCAGTATAGGTTTTAAAATAGTCGCAATATAATCTTCTTATTCAGTAGATCGCGAAACATTTTCTTTCACCATGTTTTGATTCTTTAGAGGAGTTATTGCCACAAACAACAAGCTAAATGTCTGTTGCTTGGCTATGGTGAAAAGAAATTTTAGCAGCACCTAGCGTCAAATAAATAAACTATTTTCTCTCACGAGAATAATTTGGAATCGATTGCATTTCTTTTTCGTTTTAAAAACAAATAAAATTCAATTTATTATTATTTATTATTAAATTTATTACATTATTGGATGAAATTAAACTTGTCATGATAGTTCCTTAAATTTCGCGCTATTTCTTGTTTTATGATTTTAAATCGATGTTACTGCTCAGCCTTCCTCTACGAAATAGATCTGAATTTATACCTAAAAGAAAAAGTAATATCTCCTAATAAACTACAGAATTTATGTAATTGTATATAGCAATAGTTTGCTAGATATTTGATAATTGAAAACTAGTAACTGTACTAGCTCACTTCTTCATGTTTGATTGTTATAACATTTATGCCCACCCCTGTTGTGAAAAACGTTTTTTTAACTTAAC